>NC_134542.1:123749578-124027078 GCF_050624435.1 Tenrec ecaudatus
TAAAACCCTAGCACTAACAACCCTAACCCTAACAACCCTAACCCTAACAACCCTAACACTAACCCTAACCACCCTAACCCTAACCACGCTAACCATAACCACCCTAACCCTAACCCTAACCCTAACAACCCTAACCCTAACAACTAAACCTAACAACCCTAACCCTAAAACCCTAACCCTAACCCTAACCCTAACCCCTAACCCCTAACCCCTAACCATAACCATAACCCCAAAAACCCTAACTCCCTAACCCTAACCCTAACCCTAACCCTAACCCCTAACCCTAACCATAACCCTAACAATAACCCAAAATCCTAACCCTAACCCTAACCCTAACCCTAACTCATAACCCATAACCCCTAACCCTAAACCTAACCCTAACTCATAACCGATAACCCCTAACCCTAACCCTAACCCTAATCTAACCTTAACCTTAAACCCCTAAAAACCCTAACTCTAACCCTAACCCCCTAAAACCCTAACCTTAACCCTAACCCTAACATCCTTAACACTAACAACCCTAACCCTAACAACCCTAACCCTACAACCCCTAACTCTAACAACCCTAACCCTAACCCTAACCCTAACCCTTAACTTAAACCCTAAACCTAACCCTACCTAACCCTAACCCTAACTCTAACCCTAACACCCTAAACCCTTACCCACTAACCCTATCCCTAACCCTACCCCTAACCCTAACCCTAACCCCAAACCCCTAACCCTAACCCTAACCCTAACTCCTAACCCTTAACCCATAACCCTAACTCTAACCCTAACCCTAACCTAAACCCTAACTCTAACCTCCTAAACCCTAATCCTAACCCTCACGCTAATCCTAACCTCCAAAAACCCTAACCCTAACTCTAACCCTAACACTAACCCCATAACCCTAAACCTAACCCTAACCCTACCATAACCCCATAAAACCCTAACCCCCTAACCCTAAACCTAACACTAACCCCTAATCCTAACCCTAACCAAAACCCCAAACCCTAACCATAACCCTACACTAACCCCTAACACCTAACCCTAAACCTAACCCTAACCCTAACCCTAACCCTAAACCTAACCCTAACCCTAACCCTAACCATAACCCTAAAACCCCTAAAACCCTAACACTAACAACCCTAACCCTAACAACCCTAACCCTAACAACCCTAACACTAACCCTAACCACCCTAAACCTAACCACGCTAACCATAACCACCCTAAACCTACCCCTAACCCTAACCATAACCCCCTAAAACCCTAACCCCCTAACCCTAACCCTAACCCCTAATCCTACCCCTAACCCTAACCCTAACCATAACACCAAAACCCTTACCCTAACCCTAACCCTAACCTTAACACCTAAACCTAACCCTAACCCTAACCCAAATCCTAACCCTAACCCCTAAACCAAACTCCTAAACCTAACCCTAACCCTTACCCTAAACTTAACCCTAACCCAAATGCCTAACCTTAATCTTAAACCTCACCCTAAACAAAACAATAACCATAACCCTTACCTAACCCTAACCATAAACATAACCCTAACCCTAACCCTAACCCTGAAACTAACCCTAACCCCCAAACCTAACCCTAAACCATATCACTAACCCTAACCCTAACAAAAATCTAACCTTAACCGTAACCCCAAACCCTAACCCTAACCCTAACACCTAAACCTAACCCTAAACCCTAAACCAAACTCCTAACCCTAACCCAAACCCTAATCCCTAACCCTAACCTGTAACCCCTAACCCTAACCCTAACCATAAACTTAGCCCTAGCCCTAGCCCTAACAATAACTCTAACCCTAACCGTGACCCTAACCCTAAACATAAACATAAACCTAACCCTAACCCTAACCTCTAACATCTAAACCCTAACTCTTACCCTGACCCCTAACCCTAAACCTAACCCTAACCTGAGCCCTAGTCCTAATCCTAGCTCTAGCCCTAGCCATAAACTTAGCCCTAAACCTCACCCTAACCCTAAACCTAAAAATACTCCTAACCCTTACTCTAACCCCTAACCCCAACTCTTACCCTAACCATAACCGTAACCATAACCCTAACTCTAATCCTTACCCTAACCCTTTCTTTAACCCCTAACCCTAACCCTCACCCTATGCTAACCCCTAACCCAAACCTAATTCTTACCAGAACCCTAACCCTAACCGTAGCCTAACCCTAACTCTAACCCCTAAACCTAACCCTAAACCTTACCTTAACCCTATCCCATAAACCTAACCATATCCCTAAACCTAAACCAAAACCTAACCCTAACCGTAACCCTAAGCTCTAATCCTAACCCTAACCCTTACCCTAACCCTAACCCTAACCTCTAACACCTAATCCTAAACCTAACTCTAACTCTAACCCCTTACTCTAACCCTAACCCTAACCCTAACACCTAACTCTAACAATAACCCCATAACATAACCCTAACCCTAAGCCTAACAGTAACACCTTACCCTAACCCCTAACACTAACTCTACCCTAACCCTAATCCTAAATCTAACCCTAGCCCTAGACCTATCCGTAGCCCTACCAATAGCCATAAACCTAGCCCTAAACCTAACCCTACCCCTAACCCTAACCGAAACCACTAACCCTAACCCTAACCCAAACGCCTAACCCTAACCTTAACCCTAACCATAACCATGACCCTAACCCTATACATAACCCTAACCCTAACCCAATCCCTAACCCTAACCCCTAAACCAAACTCCTAACCCTAACCCTAAACCTAAACCTAACCCTAACATTAACCCTAACCCTAACCCTAACTCTAACACTAACCCTAACACTAAACCCTAAACCTAACGCTAACCCTTACCCTAAACCTAACCCTAACCTCTAACACCTAATCCTAACCCTAAACCTAACTCTAACTCTAACCCCTTACTCTAACCCTAACCCTAACCCTAACACCTAACTCTAACAATAACCCCATAACATAACCCTAACCCTAAGCCTAACAGTAACACCTTACCCTAACCCCTAACACTACCTCTACCCTAACCCTAATCCTAACCCTAACCCTAGCCCTAGATCTATCCGTAGCCCTACCAATAGCCATAAACCTAGCCCTGAACCTAACCCTACCCCTAACCCTAACCGAAACCACTAACCCTAACCCTAACCCAAACACCTAACCCTAACCTTAACCCTAACCATAACCATGACCCTAACCCTATACATAACCCTAACCCTAACCCAAACCCTAACCCTAACCCCTAACCCATACGACCTCACCCTAACACTAACCTTAACCCTAACCCTAACACTAAACCCTAAACCTAACGCTAACCCTTGCCCTATCCGTAACCCTAACCCCTAACCGGTAACCCTAACCCTAACCCTTGCCCTAACACTAAACTTAACCCTAACCCCTAACGATAACCCTAATCCTAACGCTAACCCTAAACTTAACAACTAATCCTAAGCGTAACCTTCACCCAAACCCTCACCCTATACCAAACCCTAACCCTAACCCTAACCTTAACCCCTTGCCCTAACCCTAACCCTAAAACTAATCCTAACCCTAAACCGTAATCCTAACCACAAATCCTAACCCTAATACTATCCCTCACCCAAACCCTAACCCTAACCCTACCCTAACTCTAACCCTAACCTCTAACCCTAATCCTAACCAGAAACCCTAAACCTAAAGCTAACCCTACCCCTAACCCTAACCCCTTACTCTAACCCTAACCCTAACCCTAACCCCTAACAATAATCCTAAATCTAACCCTAACCCTAAACATAACCCCTAACCCAAACCCCTAACACTAACATTAACCCTAAACCTAACCGTAATCCTAACCTCTAACCGTAACCCCTAAACCCTAATCCTAAACCTAATCCTAATCCTCACCCAAATCTAACCCCAAACCTACCGCTAGTCCTAGCCCTAACCCTAGCCCTATCCCTAGCCCTATTCCTAACCCTAACACTAACCCTAACCATAACGCTAACCCCTAACCACTAACCCTAACCCTATCCCCTAATCCTAACCCCTAAACCTCACCCTAACGCTAAAGTTAACCCTAACCCTAACCCTAATCCTAACCCTAACCCTAACCCTAAACGTAAGCCTAGCCCAAGCCCTAGCCGTAACCTAGCCATGAACCTAACCCTACCCCTAACTCTAACCCTAACCCCTAAACCTAAACCTAACCCTAACTCTAAACCAAAACCTAACACTAACCCTAACATTAACCCTAACCTCTTACCCTAAACCTATCCCTTACCCAAATGCCTAACCCTATGCCCAAACTTAACCCTAACCTTAACCTTAACCCTAACCAAAAACATAACCCTAACCCCTAGCCCAAAATCCTAACCTTAACCCTAACCCTAACCGTAACCCTAAGCCCTAACTCTAACCAGTAACCCCTAACCCTAAAACTAACCCTAACCCGAGACCTAGCCCTAGCCCTAGCCCTAGCGCTAACCCTAAACCTAACCCTAAGCGTGACCCTAACACTAACCCTAAGCCATAACCACTAACCCTAACCTTAACCGTGACCCTAACCCTAAAAGTAACCCTACCCTAACATAAACCTAAACCTAAACCTAACACTAACCCTAACCCCTAACACTAAACCTAACCCTAACCCTTACCCTAAACCTAACCATAAGCCTAAACCTAACCCTAAGCTTAACCCTAACCCTAACCCCTAAACCTAAACCTTATCTTAACCTTAACTCTAACCCTAACACTAACAATAACCCTAACCTTAATCCCCAACCCTAACCCTATCCCGAACTCTAACCCTAAACCTAACCCTAACCCTAAAACTAACCCTAACTCCTATCCCTAACCCTAAACCTAACCCTAATCCTAACCCTAAACCTAACCCTAACAATAAACCTAACCCAAAAACTAACCCTAGCACTAAACTCTAACCCTAAGCCCTAACCACTAACCCTAACCCTAACCATAATCCCTAAGCCTAAGCCTAACCCTAAACCTAACTCCAATCCTAACCCTAAACCTAACCCTAACAATAACCCTAACCCTAAAACTAACCCTAGCACTAAACTCTAACCCTAAGCCCTACCCACCAACCCTAACCCTAACCATAATCCCTAAGCCTAACTCTAATCCTAACCCTAACATTAAACCTAACCCTAACCCCACACCCTAACCCTAACCCTAACCATTACCCTAACATAACCCAAACCCTAACCCTTAACCCTAACCCTAACACCTGACCCTAACCCTAACCCAAACCTAACCCTAACACTAAACCAAACCCTAACCTCTAACTCTAACCTAACACTAACCCCTAAACCTAACCCTAACACTAACCCTAACCCCGAACCCTAACCCTAATGCTAACCCTAAACCTAACTCTAACCCTAACCCTAACTCTAATGCCTACCCCTAACCCCTAACCCTAACCTTATCCCTTAACCCAAAATCCAAACTCTAACCCTAATCCTAACCCAAACATCTAACCCTAACCCCTAACCCCAAAAACTTACCCTAACCCTAACCCTAACCCTAGCCCTAGGCCTAGCCATAGCACTAGCCCTAACACTAACCCTTACCCTACCCAACTCCTAACTCCTAACCTTTACCCTAAACCTAACCCTAACACTTACCCTAACCCTAACCCTAACACTAACCCTAACTCTAACCCGAACACTAAACCCTAAACCTAATGATAACCCTTACTCTATTGCTAACCCTAACCCCTAACCGGTAACCCTAACCCTTGCCCTAACCCTAACCCTAACCATAACCACTAATCGTAACCCTAACCCTAAACCTAACCCTAACCCCTAACGATAACCCTAATCCTAACGCTAACCCTAAGCTTAACCATAAAGTGTAACCCTAAACACAAACCCTAACACTATCCCTCACCCCTAACCCTAACCTTAACCCTACCCTAAATCTAACCCTAACCCATAACCCTAACGTTGACCCGAATCCTAACCCAAAACCCTAAACCTAACCCTAACACTAACCCCTTACTCTAACCCTACCCCTAACCCTAATCCCTAAAACTAATCCTAAACCTAACCCTAACCCTAATCCTATCTCAAACCCTAACCCTAACCCCTTGCCCTAACCCTAACCCTAAAGCTAATCCTAACCCTAAACCGTAATCCTAACCACAAACCCTAACCCTAATACTATCCCTCACCCAAACCCTTACCCTAACCCTACCCTAACTCTAACCCTAACCCCTAACCCTAACCCTAACCCTAATCCTAACCAGAAACCCTAAACCTAAAGCTTACCCTACCCCTAACCCTAACCCCTTACTCTAACCCTAAGCCTAAACCTTAATATAAACCCTAACCCAAACCCCTAACCCTAACGTTAGCCCTAAACCTAACCGTAACCCTAACCTCTAACCGTAACCCCTAAACCCTAATGCTAAATCTAATCCTAAACCTCAGCCAAATCTAACCCCAAACCTACCGCTAGTCCTAGCCCTAACCCTAGCCCTATCCCTAACCCTATTCCTAACCCTAACAATAATCCTAACCATAACCCTAACCCCTAACCCCTAACCCTACCCTATCCCCTAACCCTAACCCCTAACCCTCAACCTAACGCTAACGTTAACCCTAACCCTAACCCGAATCCTAACACTTACCCTAAATCTAACCCTAACCGTAAGCCTAGCCCGAGCCCTAGCCGTAACCTAGCCATGAACCTAACCCTACCCCTAACCCTAACCCTAACCCCTAAACCTAAACCTAACCCTAACTCTAAACCAAAACCTAACAGTAACCCTAACGCTAACCCTAACCTCTCACCCTAAACTTAACTCTAACACTTACCCTAAACCTAACCCTAACCCAAACGCCTAACCCTATGCCCAACCTTAACCTAACCCTAAACTTAAACCTAACCGAAAACATAACCCTAACCCCAGCCCAAAACCCTAAACTTAACCCTAACCCTAAACGTACCCTAAGCCCAAACTCTAACCCGTAACCCCTAACCCTAAAACTAACCCTAACCCTAGACCTAGCCCTAGCCCTAGCCCTAGCGCTAACCCTAAACCTAACCCTAAGCGTGACCCTAACATAACCCTAAGCCATAACCACTAACCCTAAATTTAACCGTGACCCTAACCCTAAAAGTAACCCTACCGTAACATAAACCTAACCCTAACACTAACCCTAATCCCTAACACTAAAGCTAACCCTAAACCTTACCCTAAACCTAACCCTAACCCTAACCCCTAAACCTAACCCTAAACCTTACCTTAACCGTAACCCTAACCCAAACCCTAACCCTAACACTAACCCTAAACACTAACTCTAACCCTAACCCGAACCCTAACCCTAACCCTAACTCTAACCCTAAACCCTAACCCTAACCTTAACCCTAGACCCTAACCCTAAACTTAACACTAACCGAAAACCTAACCCTAACACCTAGCCCAAACTCCTAACCTTAACCCTAACCCTAACCGTAACCCTAAGCCCTAACCCTAACCAGGTACCCCTAACTCTAAAACTAACTATAACCCGAGACCTAGCCCTTGCCCTAGCCCTAGCGCTAACCCTAAACCTAAACCTAAGCGTGACCCTAACACTAACCCTAAGCCATAACCACTAACCCTAAATTTAACCGTGACCCTAACCCTAAAAGTAACCCTACCCTAACATAAACTTAACCTAACCCTAACACTAACCCTTACCCTACCCAACTCCTAATTCCTGACTACTAACTCCTAACCTTTACCCTAAACCTAACCCTAACCCTAAAGCTTAACCCTAAACCTAACGCTAAACCTAACGCTAAACCTAACCCTAAACTCTAACCCTAGCTATAATCTTAACCCTAACCCTGAACCTAACGTAACACTAACCCTAACCCCTATCCCTAAACCTAACCCTAACCCTAACCCTAACCCCTAACACTAAACCTAACCTTAATGTTAACCCTAACCCCTAACCCTAAACCTAACCATAACCAAAACCCTAAACTTAAACCTAACCGTAACCATAACCCCTAACTCTAAGCCCTAAACCCAAAACCTAACCATAACTATAACCAAAGCCCTAGCCCTATCCTAGCCCTAGTCCTCGCTCTAGACCTAGCCCAACCCTAAACTTAGCCCTAAATCTAACTCTAACCCTATCCATAACCCCAACCCTAACAATAACCCTAAACCTAGACCTAGCCCTAGCCCTAACCCTAAACCTAGCCCTAGCCATACCTCAAGCCATAGCCCTATCCCTAGCCCTAACTCTAACCCTAACACTAACGCTATCCCAAACCCTAACTCCTAACCCTAAGCCTAAACCTAACCCTAAACCTAACCGTAACCCTAACCTCTAACCCTTACCCTAACCCTAATCCTAACCTTAACCCTAACTCTAAAACTAACCCTAACCCTATCCCCTTACCCCTAACACAAACCCTAACCCTAACGCCTGACCCCTAACCCCTAACCCTAACCCTAAACCTAAACCTAACACTAACCCTAACCCTAACCCTAACACTAACCCTAACTCTAACCCAAAACCCCTAACACCTAACCCTAACACTAACCTTAACCCTAACCCTAACACTAAACCCTAAACCTAATGCTAACCCTTACGCTATCCCTAAACCTAACCCCTAACCTGTAACCCTAACCCTAACCCTTGCTCTAACCCTAACCCTAAACCTAACCATAACCACTAATCGTAACCCTAACCCTAAACCTAACCCTAACCCCTAACGATAACCCTAATCCTAACGCCACCCTAAGCTTAACCACTAAGCGTAACCCTAAACACAAACCCTAACACTAACACTATCCCACACCCCTAACCCTAGCCTTAACCCTACACTAAATCTAACCCTAAGCCATAACCCTAACCTTAACCCGAATCCTAACCTGAAATCCTAAACCTAAACCTACCCCTAACCCTAACCCCTTACTCTAACACTACCCCTAACCCTACCCCCTAAAACTAATCCTAAACCTAACCCTAACCCTAATCATAACCCCTCCGGAAAACTCCTAACCCTAAACATAACCGTAACCCTAACCTCTAACCGTAACCCCTAACCCCTAATCCTAACCCTAACCCTAAACATAAACCTAACCCTAAAACTAACACCTTACAGTAACCCCTAACCCTAACACTAACCTAACCCTAACCCTAGCCCTAGACCTAGCCTTACCCCTAACAATAGCCATAAACTTATCCCTAAACATAAACCTACACCTAACCCTAACCCAAACCACAAACCCTAACCCTAACCCTAACCCTTACCCTAAAACTAACCCTAACCCAATCGCCTAAGCCTAACCTTAAACCTAACCATAACTCTAACCCTAACCCTAACTCCTAATCCTAACCCTAACCCTAACCCAAATCCTAACCCTAACCCCTAAACCAAACTCCTAACCCTAGCCCTAACCGTAACCCTAACCCTAAATCTAAACCCAACACTAACACTAACCCCTTAACCTAACCCCTAAGCCAAACCCTAACCCGAGCCCTAGCCCTAGCTTTAGCCGTATCCAGAGCCATAAACCTATCCCTAAACCAAACCCTAACCCTAAACTCCAAACCTAACCCTAACTTTAACCCTAACACCTAACCCTAACCCACCCCTAATCCTAACCCTAACCCACCCCTAATCCTAACCCTAACCCTAAACCTAACCATAACTCTAACCCTAACCCTAATCCTAATCCTAACACCAAAACCTAACCCTAACCCTAACCCAAACCCTAACCCTAACCCCTAAACCAAACTCCTAACCCTAGCCCTAACCCTAACCCTAACCCTAAACCTAAACCTAAACCTAACCCTAACATTAACCCCTTACCCTAACCCCTAACCCTAACCCTAACCTAACCCTCACCCTAATCCTAACCCTAAACCTAACCTGAGCCTTAGACCTAGCCATAGCCCTAGCCTTACCCATAGCCCTAAACCTATCCCTAAACCAACCCCAACACTAACCTTAACCCTAACCTCTAACCGTAACTTTAACGTTAACACTAACCCTAACATCTAACCCTAACCCTAGCCCTAATCCTAACCCTAACCCTAAATGTAAACCTAACCCTAACACTAACACCTTACCGTAACCCCAAACCCTAACCCTAACCTAACCCTAACCCTAAAACTAATCCTAGCCCTAGACCTAGCCCTAGCCCTAACAATAGGCATAAACCTAGCCCTATACCTAAACCTATCCCTTACCCTAACCCAAACCGCTAACCCTAACCCTGATCCTAATCCTTACCCTAAAACTAACCCTAACACAAACGCCTAACCCTAACCTTAACCCTAACTATAACAATGACCCTAACCCTATACCTAACCGTAACCCTAAACCTAACCCTAACCCTAACCCTAACTCCTAATCCTAACCCCTAAACCAAACTCTTAACCATAACTCTAAACCTAACACTAACCCAAACCCTTACCCTAACCCTAACCCTAACCCTAACCCCTAACCCCTAATCCTAACCCTAAACCTAACCCTAACACTACTCCTAAACCTAAACCTAACACTAACCCCTTACCCTAACCCCAAACCCTAACCCTAACACTAACCCTAACCCTAACCTCTAAACCTAATCCTAAACCTAACCCTAACCCTTACCCTAAACTTAACCCTAACCCTAATGCCTAACCCTAATCTTAACCCTCACCCTAAACAAAACAATAACCATAACCCTGACCTAACCATAACCTTAAACATAACCCTAACCCTAACCCTGAACCTAACCCTAACCCCCAAACCTAACCCTAAACCCTATCCCTAACCCTAACCCTAACAAAAACCCTAACCCCTAACCCCAACCCTAACCTTAACCCTAACCCCAAACCCTAACCCTAACCCTAATACCTAAACCTAACCCTAACCCTAACCCTAACCCCTAACCCTAAACTTAGCCCTAGCCCTAACAATAACTCTAACCCTAACCGTGACCCTAACCGTGACCCTAACCCTAACCCTAACCCTAAACATAAACATAAACCTAACCGTAACCATAACCTCTAACATCTAAACCCTAACTCTTACCCTGACCCCTAACCCTAACTTTAACCCCTAACCCTAATCCTCACCCTATGCTAACCCCTAACCCAAACCTAATTCTTACCAGAACCCTAACCCTAACTGTAGCCTAACCCTAACTCTAACCCCTAAACCTAATCCTAAACCTTACCTTAACCCTATCCCATAAACCTAACCATATCCCTAAACCTAAACCAAAACCTAACCCTAACCGTAACCCTAACCTCTAATCCAAACCCTAACACTTAACCTAATCCTAACCCAAACCCAAATGCCTAACCCTAAGCCTAACCCAAACCATAACCATAACCCTAAACCTAAACCTAATCATAACCCTAAACCTAACCCGAAGCCTAACCCTAACCCTAACCCCTAAACCTAACCCTAGACCTTAACTTAACCGTAACTCTAACCCTAACCCTAACACTATCACTAACCATAACCCTAACCCCTAACCTTAACTCTAAGCCTACCCTAACCCTAACCCCTAAACCTAACCTTAACCCTAATCCTAACCCGAAACCTTAACTCTAAACCTAAACCTAACCCTAACCCTAACTCTAACCCTAATCCTAACACTTACCTTAACACCTAACCCTAACACTAACCCTAACACCTAACCCTAACCCTAGCCCTACCCTAACTCTAACCCTAAATGTAAACCTAACCCTAACCCTAACACCTAAACCTAACCCTAACCCTAACCCAAACCCTAACCCTAACCCCTAAACCAAACTCATAACCCTAACCCTAACCCTAAACTTAACCCTAACACTAACCCTAACCCTAACTCTAACACTAACCCTAACCCTAACACTGAACACTAAACCTAATGCTAACCCATACCCTAACGCTAACCCTAACCCCTAACACCTAATCCTAACCCTAAACCTAACCCTAACTCTAACCCCTTACTCTAACCCTAACCCTGACCCTAACACCTAACTCTAACCATAACCCCTTAACATAACCCTAACCCTAAGCCTAACAGTAACACCTTACACTAAACCCTAACACTAACTCTACCCTAACCCTAATCCTAACCATAACCCTAGCCCTAGACCTAGCCCTAGTCCTACCAATAGCCATAAACCTAGCCCTAAACCTAACCCTACCCCTAACCCTAACCGAAACCACTAACCCTAACCCTAACCCAAACGCCTAACCCTAACCATAACCATGACCCTAACCCTAACATAACCCTAACCCTAACCCCTAACCCCTAAGACCTCACCCTAACACTAACCTTAACCCTAACCCTAACACTAAACCCTAAACCTAACGCTAACCCTTACCCTATCCGTAACCCTAACCCCTAACCCCTAACCCTAACCCTAACCCTTGCCCTAACCCTAAACCTAACCCTAACCATAACCACTAATCGTAACCCGAACCCTAAACCTAACCCTAACCCCTAACGATAACCCTAATCCTAACGCTAACCCTAAGCTTAACCACTAATCCTAAGCTTAACCCTCACCCAAATCCTCAACCTATACCTAACCCTAACCCTCATCCTAACTCTAACCCTAACCTAAGCCTAACCCTAACCTTAACCCCTTGCCCTAACCCTAACCCTAAAACTAATCCTAACCCTAAACCGTAATCCTAACCACAAACCTTAACCCTAATACTATCCCTCAGGCAAACCTAACCCTAACCCTACACTAACTCTTACCCTAACCCCTAACCCTAACCCTAACCCTAATCCTAACCAGAAACCCTAAACCTAAAGCTAACCCTACCCCTAACCCTAAACCCTTACTTTAACCCTAACCCTAACCCTAACCCCTAACACTAATCCTAAACCTAACCCTAACCATAAACATAACCTCTAACCCAAACCCCTAACCCTAACCTTAACCCTAATGCTAACCGTAACCCTAACCTCTAACCGTAACCCCTAACCCCTATTCCTAAACCTAATCCTAAACCTCACCCAAATCTAACCCCAAACTTACCGCTAGTCCTAGCCCTAACCCTAGCCCTATCCCTAACCCTATTCCTAACCCTAACACTAACCCTAACCATAACCCTAACCCATAAACCCTAACCCTAACCCTATCCCCTAACCCTAACCCCTAACCCTCACCCTAACTCTAATGTTAACCCTAACCCTAACCCTAATCCTAACCCTTACGCTAACCCTAACTCTAACCGTAATCCTAGCCCGAGCCCTAGCCGTAACCTAGCCATGAACCTAACCCTAGCCCTAACCCTAACACTAACCCCTAAACCTAAACCTAACCCTAACTCTAAACCAAAACCTAACACTAACCCTAACCCTAACCTCTCACCCTAAACTTAACTCTAACACTTACCCTAAACCTATCCCTAACCCAAACGCCTAACCCTATCCCCAACCTTAACCCTAACCTTAACCTTAACCTAAACAAAAACATAACCCTAACCCCTAGCCCAAACTCCTAACCTTAACCCTAACCCTAACCGTAACCCTAAGCCCTAACTCTAACCAGTAAACCCTTACTCTAAAACTAACCCTAACCCTAGACCTAGCCCTAGCCCTAGCCCTAGCGCTAACCCTAAACCTAACCCTAAGCGTTACCCTAACACTAACTCTAAGCCATAACCACTAACCCTAACCTTAACCGTGACCCTAACCCTAAAAGTAACCCTACCCTAAAATAAACCTAAACCTAAACCTAAACCTAACCCTAACACTAACCCTAACCCCTAACACTAAACCTAATCCTAACCTTTACCCTAAACCTAACCATAAGCCTAAACCTAACCCTAAGCTTAACCCTACCCTAACCCCTAAACCTAAACCTTACCTTAACCTTAACTCTAAACCTAACCCTAACACTAAGACTAACCCTAACCTTAATCCCCAACCCTAACCCTATCCCGAACTCTAACTCTAAACCTAACCCTAACCCTAAACCTAACCCTAACTCCTAACCCTAACCCTAAACCTAACCCTAATCCTAACCCTAAACCTAACCCTAACAATAAACCTAACCCAAAAACTAACCCTAGCACTAAACTCTAACCCTAAGCCCTAACCACTAACGCTAACCATAATCCCTAAGCCTAACTCTAATCCTAACCCCTAACGCTAACATTAATCCTAACCCTAACACCTCACCCTAACCCTAACCGTAACCATTACCCTAACATAACCCAAACCTAACCCTAACCCTAAACCCTAACACTAACCCTAACCCTAACCTCTAACCCGAACCCTAACACTAACCCCTAAACCTAACCTTAACACTAACCCTAACCCTAACCCCGAAGCCTAACCCTAATGCTAACCCTAAACTTAACTCTAACCCTAACCCTAACTCTAATGCCTAACCCCTAACCCTAACATTATCCCCTAACCCAAAATCCAAACCCTAACCCTAATCCTAACCCAAACATCTAACCCTAACCCCTAACCACAAAAACTTACCCTAACCCTAGCCCTAGCCCTAGGCCTAGCCATAGCACTAGCCCTAACATTTAACCTAACCCTACCCAACTCCTAACTCCTAAACTTTACCCTAAACCTAACCCTAACACTAACCGTAACTCTAACCCAAAACCCCTAACACCTAACCCTAACACTAAACCCTAAACCTAATGCTAACCCTTACGCTATCCCTATCCCTAACCCCTAACCGGTAACCCTAACCCTAACCCTTGCCCTAACCCTAACCCTAACCATAACCACTAATCGTAACCCTAAACCTAAACCTAACCCTAACCCCTAACGATAACCCTAATCCTAACGCTAACCCTAAGCTTAACCATTAAGCGTAACCCTAAACACAAACCCTAACACTAACACTATCCCTCACCCCTAACCCTAACCTTAACCCTACCCTAAATCTAACCCTAACCCATAACCCTAACCTTAACCTGAATCCTAACCCTAAACCTAACCCTACCCCTAACCCTAACCCCTTACTCTAACCCTACCCCTAACACTAATCCCTAAAACTAATCCTAAACCTAACCCTAACCCTTATCCTAACTCTAACCCTAACCCTACCCCTATCCCTAACCCCTTACTCTAACCCTAACCCTAACCCTAACCCCTAACACTAATCCTAAACCTAACCCTAACCCTAAACATAACCCCTAACCCAAACCTCTAACCCTAAACTGAACCCTAAACCTAACCGTAACCCTAAATTCTAACCGTAACCCCTAAACCCTAATCCTAAACCTAATCCTAAACTTCACCCAAATCTAACACCAAACCTACCGCTACTCCTAGCCCTAACCCTAGCCCTATCCCTAACCCTATTCCTAAACCTAACACTAACCCTAACCCTAACCCCTAACCCCTATCCCTAACCCTGTCGCCTAACTCTCACCCCTAACCCTCACCCTAATGCTAACGTTAACCCTAATCCTAACCCTTACCCTAAAACTAACCCTAACCGTAAGCCTAGCCCGAGCTCTAGCCATAACCTAGCCATGAACCTAACACTACCCCTAACCCTAACACTAACCCCTATACCCAAACCTAACCCTACATCTAAACCAAAACCTAACACTAACCCTAACCCTAACCCTAACCTCCCACCCTAAACTTAACTCTAACACTTACCTTAAACCTAACCCTAACCCAAACGCCTAACCCTATGCCCAACCTTAACCTAACCCTAACCTTAACCCTAACCGAACACATAACCCTAACCCCTAGCCCAAACTCCTAAACTTAACCCTAACCCTAAACGTAACCCTAAGCCCTAACTCTAACCTGTAACCCCTAACCCTAAAACTAACCCTAACCCTAGACCTAGCCCTAGCGCTAACCCTAAACCTAACCCTAAGCGTGACCCTAACACTAACCCTAAGCCATAACCACTAACCCTAACCTTAACCGTGACCCTAAACCTAAAAGTAACCCTACCGTAACATAAACCTAAACCTAACCCTAACACTAACCCTAATCCCTAACACTAAACCTAACCCTAAACCTTACCCTAAACCTAACCCTAAACCTTACCTTAACCGTAACCCTAACCCAAACCCTAACCCTAACACTAACCCTAAACACTAACTCTAACCCTAACCCTAAAAACTAACCCTAACCTGAACCCTAAACCCTAACCCTAACCTTAACACTAACCGAAAACCTAACCCTAACCCCTAGCCCAAATCCTAACCTTAACCCTAACCCGAACCGTAACCCTAAGCCCTAACCCTTACCAGTAACCCCTAACTCTAAAACTAACCCTAACCCTAGACCTAGCCCTTGCCCTAGCCCTAGCACTAACCCTAAACCTAACCCTAAGCGTGACACTAACACTAACCCTAAATCATAACCACTAACCCTAAACTTAACCGTGACCCTAACCCTAAAAGTAACCCTACCCTAACATAAACCTAAAGCTAACCCTAACACTAACCCTAACACCTAAGACTAAACCTAACCCTAACCCTTACACTAAACCTAACCATAACCTTAACCAAACGCTAAGCCTAACCCTAACCCTAACCCCTAAACGTAACCCTAAACCTTACCTTAACCTTAACTCTAAACCTAACCCTAACACTAACCCTAACCTTAACCCCTAACCCTAAACCTATCCCAAACTCTAACCCTAAGCGTAACCCTAACCCTAAACCTAACCCTAACCCTAAATCTAACCCTAATCCTAACCCTAAACCTAACCCTAACAATAAACCTAACCCTAACAATAAACCTAACCCTAGCACTAAACTCTAACCCTAAGCCCTAACCACTAACCCTAACCCTAACCCTAACCATAATCCCTAAGCCTAACCCTAACCCTAACCCTAACCCCTAACCCTAACATAACCCAAACACTAACCCCTAACCCTAACCCTAACACCTAACCCTAACCCTAACCCAAACCTAACCCCTAAACCTAACCCTAAACCTAACCCTAACCCTAAGCCCTAACCCTAACCTCTAACCCTAACCCTAACACTAACACCTAAACCTAACCCTAACACTAACACTAACCCTAACCCCGAACCCTAACCCTAACGCTAACCCTAAACCTAACACTAACCCTAACCCTAACTCTAATGCCTAACCCTTAACCCCTAACCCTACCTTATCCCCTAACCCAAAATCCTAACCCTAACATTAATCCTAACCCAAACATCTAACCATAACCCTTAACCCCAAAATCTTACCCTAACCCTAACCCTAGCTCTAGCCCTAGGCCTAGCCATAGCACTAGCCCTAACACTAACCCTTACCCTACCCAACTCCTAAATCCTAACTCCTAACCTTTACCCTAAACCTAACCCTAACCCTAACACTTAACCCGAAACCTAACGCTAAACCTAACCCTAACCTCTAACCGTAGCTATAATCCTAACACCAACCCTGAACCTAACTAAACCCTAACCCTAACCCATAACCCTAAACTGAACCCTAACCCTAACACTAACCCCTAACCTTAACCCTAACCCCTAACCCTAAACCTAAACCTAACCAAAACCCTAACCCTAAAACTAACCGTACAAAATAACCACTAACCGTAAGCCCTAACCACTAACCCTAACCATAACCAAAGCCCTAGACCTATCCTAGCCCTAGTCCTAGCTCTGGCCCTAGCCCTAAACTTAGTCCTAAACCAAACCCTAACCCTATACCTTACCCCAACCCTAAGAGTAACCCTAAACCTAGCCCTGGCCCTAGCCCTAGCCCTAACACAACACTAGCCCTAGCTGTAGCTCTAGCCATAACCCTAGCCCTAACTCTAAACCTAACCCTAACGCTATCCCAAACACTAACTCCTAACCCTAAGCCTAACCTTAACCCTAACTCTAACCCTAACCCTAACCCTATCCCCTAACCCCAAAAACTAACCCTAACCCTAATACCTGACCCCTAACCCCTAAACCTAACCATAAACCTAACCCTAACCCTGACCCTAACCCTTAACCCTAAACCTAACGCTAAACCTAACCCTAAACTCTAACCCTAGCTATAAACCTAACTCTAACCCTGAACTTAACCTAACCCTAACCCTAACCCCTAACCTTAACCCTAACCCCAACACTAACCCTAACCCCTAACACTAACCCTAACCCCTAACACTAACCCTAACCTTAACGTTAACCGTAACCCCTAACCCTAAACCTAACCATAACCATAACCAAAGCCCTAGCCCTATCCTAGCCCTAGTCCTCGCTCTAGACCTAGCCCAACCCTAAACTTAGCCCTAAATCTAACCCTAACCCTATCCGTAACCCCAACCCTAACAATAACCCTAAACCTAGACCTAGCCCTAGCACTAACCCTAAACCTAGCCCTAGCCATACCTCAAGCCATAGCCCTATCCCTAGCCCTAACTCTAACCCTAACCCTAACGCTATCCCAAACCCTAACTCCTAACCCTAAGCCTAATCCTAACCCTAAACCTAACCATAACCCTAACCTCTAACCCTTACCCTAACCCTAATCCTAACCTTAACCCTAACTCTAAACCTAACCCTAACCCTATCCCCTAACCCCTAACACAAACCCTAACCCTAACGCCTGACCCCTAACCCCTAACCCTAACCCTAAACCTAAACCTAAACTTAACACTAACCCTAACCCTAACCCTAACACTAACCCTAACTCTAACCCAAAACACCTAACCCTAACACTAACCTTAACCCTAAACCTAACACTAAACCCTAAACCTAATGCTAACCCTTACGCTATCCCTAACCCTAACCCCTAACCGGTAACCCTAACCCTAACCCTTGCCCTAACCCTAACCCAAACCCTAACCATAACCACTAATCGTAACCCTAACCCTAAACCTAACCCTAACCCCTAACGATAACCCTAATCCTAACGCTGACCCTAAGCTTAACCACTAAGCGTAACCCTAAACACAAACCCTAACACTAACGCTATCCCACACCCCTAACCCTAGCCTTAACCCTACACTAAATCTAACCCTAAACCATAACCCTAACCTTAACTCGAATCCTAAACCGAAACCCTAAACCTAACCCTACCCCTAACCCTAACCCCTTACTCTAACCCTACCCCTAACCCTAACGCCTAAAACTAATCCTAAACCTAACCCTAACCCTAATCATAACCCCACCCCAAAACTCCTAACCCTAAACATAACAATAACCCTAACCTCTAACCGTAACCCCTAACCCCTAATCCTAACCAAACCATAAATCTAATCCTAACTCTACCCCTAACCCTTGCCCTAACCCTAGCCCTATCCATAAACCTATTCTTCACCCTAACACTAACCCCTAACCCTAACCCTATACCTAACACTAACCCTAACCCTAACACCTAAACCTAACCATAACCCCTTAACGTAACCCTAACCCTAAACCCTAAACGTAATCCTAACCCTAACCCTAACACCTTGCCATAACCCTAACCCTAAAACTAATCCTAAACCTAAAGCCTAATCCTAACCACAAACCCTAACAATAACCCTAACCCTAACAATATACCTCACCGCTAACCCTAACTCTAAGCCTACCCTAACCCTAACCCTAACCCCTAACCCTAACCCTAACCCTAAAAGTAATCCTAACCTGAAACACTCACCCTAAACCTAACCCTAACCCCTTACTCTAACCTTAACCCTAACCCTAACCCGTAACACTAATCCTAAACCAAACCCTAACCCTAACACTAAACTCTAACCGCAACCCTAACCCTAACCCCTAACCCAAACTCCTAACCCTTACCTTAACCCTAACCCTAACCCTAACCCTTACCTCTAACCCTAACCCATAACACCTAATCCTAAACCTAACCCAAATCTAACCCCAACCCTAGCCCTAGTCCTAAACTTATCACTAACCCTAACACTAACCCCTAAGCCTAACATTAAACCTAACCCTAATACTATACCTAACACTAACCCTAACCTTTAACCCTAACTCCTAACCATAACCCTAACCGCAAACCTATCCCCCAACCTTAACCCTAACGCTAACGTTAACACTAAACCTAACCCTAATCCTTACCCTTACCCTAACACCTAACCCTAACCCTAAAACCTAACCCTAACCCTAGCCCTAACCGTAACCCTAACTCTCAACCTAAACCTAACCCTAACAGTAACCTCTTACACTAACCCCTAACCCTAACCCTAACCTACCCTAACCCTAACCCTAACACGAGCCCTAGCCCTAGCCCCAGCCCTACCCATAGCCATAAACCTATCCCTAACCCTAACCCTAACCCCTAACACTAATCCTAAACCTAACCATATCCCTAATCATAACACCTCACCAAAACTCCTAACCCTAAACCTAACCGTAACCGTAACCCCTAACCCCTAATCCTAACCCTAACCCTAAATCTAACCCTAACCCTAACCCTAACACCTAACCCTAACCCTAGCCCTAACACTAACCTTAATCCTAAACCTAAACTTAACCCTAACTCTAACCCCTTAACCCAACCCCTAAACCTAACCCTAACCTAACCCTAACCCTAACCATAACCCGAGCCCTAGGCCTAGCCCTAGCCCTACCCATAGCCATAAACCTATCCCTAAACCTAACCCTAACCCTAAACTCCACCCTAACCATAACTTTAACCCTAACCCTAACACCTAATCCTAACCCTAGCCCTAATCCTAACACTAAACCTAAACCTAAACCTAACCCTAACACTAACTCCTTACCCTAACCCCTAACCCTAACCCGAGCCCTAGCCCTAGCCCTAACCCTAGCCCCAGCCCTACCCATAGCCATAAACCTATCCCTAACCCTAACCCTAACCCCTAACATTAATCCTAAACCTAACCATATCCCTAATCATAACACCTCACCAAAACTCCTAATCCTAAACCTAACTGTAACCGTAACCCCTAACCCCTAATCCTAACCCTAACCCTAAATCTAACCCTAACCCTAACCCTAACACCTAACCCTAACCCTAGCCCTAACACTAACCTTAATCCTAAACCTAAACCTAACCCTAACACTAACCCCTTAACCCAACCCCTAAACCTAACCCTAACCTAACCCAAACCCTAACCATAACCCGAGCCCTAGGCCTAGCCCTAGCCCTACCCATAGCCATAAACCTATCCCTAAACCTAACCCTAACCCTAAACTCCACCCTAACCATAACTTTAACCCTAACCCTAACACCTAATCCTAACCCTAGCCCTAATCCTAACACTAAACCTAAACCTAAACCTAACACTAACTCCTTACCCTAACCCCTAACCCTAACCCTAACCCTAACCCTAAACCGAGCCCTAGCCCTACCAATAGCCATAAACCTATCCCTAAACCTAACCCTAACCCTAACCTCTAACCCTAACCCTAACTTTAACGCTAACCCTAACCCTAACACCTAACCCAAACCCTAGCCCTAATCCTAACCCTAGCCCTAAACGTAAACTTAACCCTAACATTAACACCTTACCGTAACCCCAAACCCTAACCTAACCCTAAAACTAACCCAAACCCTAACCCTAAACCATAGCCCTAATCCTAACGCTAATTCTAACCCTAACCCTAACCCTCACACTTAACCCTAAACCTAATCCTAACCCTAACCCCTTACTCTAACCCTAACCATAACCATAACCCCTAACACTAATCCTAAACCAAACCCTAACACTAACCCTAACCCTAAACCGTAACCCTAACCCTAACCCCTAACCCAAACTCCTAACCCAAACCTTAAACCTAACCCTAACCCTAACCCTAAACTCTAACCCTAACCCCTAACACCTAATCCTAACCCTAAACCTAACCCAAATCTAACCCCAACCCTAGCCCTAGTCCTAGCCCTAACCCTAGCCCTAGCCCTAACCTTATTCCTAATCCTAACACTAAACCCTAACCCTAATTCTAAACCAAACCCTAATCCTATACCTAACACTAACCCTAACATTTACCCCTAACCCCTAACACTAACCCGAACCGCTAACCCTAAACCCTAACCCTAATGCTAAAATTAACCCTAAACCTAACCCTAATCCTTACCCTTACCCTAACACCTAACCCTAACCCTAACACCTAACCCTAATCCTAGCCCTAACACTAACCCTAACCATAAACCTAAACCTAACCCTATCACTAACCCCTTACCCTAACCCCTAACCCTAACCCTAACCTAACCCTAACCCTAACCCGAGCCCTAGCCCAAGCCCTAGCCCTAGCCCTACCCATAGCCATAAACCTATCCCTAAACCTAACGCTAACCCTAAATCTAACCCTAACCTCTAACCCTAACCCTAACTCTAACCTTAACACCTGACCCTAACCCTAGACCTAATCCTAACCCTAAACGTAAACCTAACCCTAAAACTAACACCTTACCATAACCCCTAACCCTAACACTAACATAACCCAAACCCTAACCCTAGACCTAGTCCTAGCCGTAAAAATAGCCATAAACCTAGCCCCAAACCTAAAACTGCCCCTAACCCTAACCCAAACCACTATCCCTAACCCTATCCCTAACCCTTACCCTAAAAGTCACCCTAACCAAATGACCTAAGCCTAACCTTAACCTAACCATAACAATGACCCTAACCCTATACCTAACCCTAACCCTAAACCTAACCATAACTCTAACCCTAACCCTAACTCCTATTCCTAACCCTAACCCTAACCTTAACCCCTAAACCAAACTCCTAACCCTAACCCTAACCCTAAATCTAACCCTCACAGTAACCCTAACCCTAACACTAACACTAACCCTAAACCTAATCCTAAACCCTAAACCTAACGCTAACCCTTACCCTAATCCTAACCCTAACCCCTAACCCCTAATCCTAACCCTAAACCTAACCCTAACACTACCCCTAAACCTAAACCTAACCCTAACACTAACCCCTTACCCTAAACCCTAACCCTAACCCTAACCTAACCCTAACCCTAACCCTAACCCCAGCCCTAGCCCTAGCCCTAACCCTACCCGTAGCCATAAACATAGCCCTAAATCTAACCCTAACCCTAACCCTACCCTAACCTATTACTCTAACCCTAAACCTACCCCTAACCCTTACCCTAAACTTAACCCTAACACAAATGCCTAACCCTAATCTTAACCCTAACCCTAAACAAAACAATAACCATAACCCTTACCTAACCCTAACCTTAAACATAACCCTAACCCTAACCCTGAACCTAACCCTAACCCATAAACCTAAGCCTAAACCATATCCCTAACCCTCACCCTAACCCTAAACCTAACAAAAACCCTAACCCCTAACCTTAACCTAAAACCTAACCCCAAACCCTAACCCTAACCCTAAGTCCTAAACCAAACTCCTAACCCTAACCCTAATCCCTAACCCTAACCTGAAACCCCTAACCCTAACCCTAAACTTAGCCCTAGCCCTAACGCTAATCCTAACCCTAACCGTGACCCTATCGCTAACACTAACCCTAAACATAAAACTAAACCTAACCCTAACCGTAACCCTAACCTCTAACATCTGAACCCTAACACTTACCCTGACCCCTAACCCTAAACCTAACCCTAACCCTAACCCGAGCCCTAGTCCAAGTCCTAGTCTAGCCTTAGCCATAAACTTAGCCCTAACCCTAAACCTAAACATAACCCTAACCCTCACCCTATGCTAACCCCTAACCCAAACCTAACCCTTACCCTAACCCTAGCCCTAACTGTAGCCTAACCCTAACCCTAACGCTAACCGTAACTTCTAACCCTAACCCTAACTTTAACGCCAACCCTATCCCTAAAACCTAACCTTAACCCTAACCCTAAATGTAAACCTAACCCTAACACTAACACCTTACCGTAACCCCAAACACTAACCCTAACCTAACCCTAACCCTAGCCCTAGACCTAGCCCTAGCCCTAACAATAGCCATAAACCTAGCCCTATAACAAAACCTACCCCTAACCCTAACCCAAACCACAAATCCTAACCCTTACCCTAATACTAACCCTAACCCAAACGCCTAACCCTAACCTTAACCCTAACCATAACCCTAACCTTAACCCTAAAACTAACCCCTAACCCTAACCATATCCCTAACCCTAAACCTAACCCCTAAACCTAACCCTAACACTAACCCAAACCCTAACACTAACCCCTAACTCAAACTCCTAACCCTAACCTTAACCCTTACCAAACCCTAACCCTAGCACTAGCCCTAACTCTAAGCCTAAGCCTAACCCTAACCGCTAACCTAAGCCCAATCCCAACCCTAACACTGACCCTAGCCCCTAACCCTAACTCTAACCCTAACCTTAACTCTAACCCTAACTCTAATGTTATCCGTAACCCTAACTCTAACCCATAACCCCTAAACCCTAACCCTATACCTAAGCCCTAACCCTAAAACTAAAGCTAACCCTAAAGCTTAACCTCTAACCCCTAACCATAAACCTAAACTTAACACTAACCCTAAACCTAACCCTAACCCTAACACTAACCCTAACCCGTAACCCAAACTACTAAACCTTACCCTCATCCTAACCCTAGCCCTTGCCCTAGCCCTAACCCTAGCCCTAGCGCTAACCCTAACCCTAACTCTAACATTTAACCCTAACCCTAACTGTGACCCTAACCCTAACCTTACCCTAATATAAAACTAGACTTAACCCTAACCTAACACTAACCCCTAACCCTAACCCTAACCCCTAAATGTAACCCTTACCCTAATACAAACCCAAACCCTAACCCTAAACCATAGCCCTAATCCTAACCCTAACTCTAACCATAACCCTAACCCTCACACTTAACCCTAAACCTAACCCTAAACCCAACTCCTAAACCTAACCCTAACCCTAACCCCTAACCCAAACTCTTAACCCTATCCCTAACCCGAAACCTACACCTAACAGTAACCCCTAACCCTAACCCTAATCCCACCATAAACCTAATTCTAACCCCCAACCGTAACCCGTAACCCTAACCCTAACCCTAATCTAAACCCTAATCCTAACCCCTAACTCTAATCCTAACGCTAACATTAACCCTAACACTAATCCTAACACTAACACTAACCTTTAACTCTAACCCTAACCCTAAACCTAAAATTAACCCTAACCCTAACCCCTAAACCTAACCCTAACCCTAACCCCTAACACTAAACCTAACTCTAGCCCTAACCCCTAATCCTAACCCTAACCCTAATCCTAACCCTAACACTAACACCTAACCCCTGACCCTAACTCTAACCTAACATAAGCCCTAACCCTAACCCTAAGCCTTGCCCTAGCTCTAGCCCTAGTCCTAGCCCTAGCCATGCACCTAGCCCTAAAACTAACCCTACAATTAAACCTAACCCTAACCCCTAACCCTAAAAGTAAGCCAAACACTAAACCTAAACCTAAGCTTAACCCATAACCCTAACCCTAACCCTTAACCTAAGCCTAACCCTAACCCCTAACCCTAACACTAACCCTAAACCTACTCCCTAACCTTAACCCTAACTATAATCCTAAGCCTAACACTAATATTTAACCCCTAAACCCTAAAGATAACCCTTACCCTAATCCTAACCCAAACCCGAACCCTAAACCATAGCCCTAATCCTAACACTAACTCTAACCCTAACCCTCACATTTAACCCAAAACCTAACCCTAAACCTAACCCTAAACCTAACTCCTAACCCTAACCCTAAACCTAACCCTAACCCAAACTCTTAACCCTATCCCTAACCCGAAACCTACACCTAACAGTAACCCCTAACCCTAACCCTAACCCCACCCTAAAACTAATTCTAACCCCTAACCGTAACCCTAACCATACCCCGTAACCATAACCCTAATCCTAACCCTAACCCTAAACCCTACCTCTAATCCTAATGCTAACATTAACCCTAACACTTATCCTAACACTAACACTAACCTTTAACCCTAACCCTAACCCTAAACCTAAAACTAACCCTAACCCTATCCCCTAAACCTTACCCTAAACCTAACCCCTAACACTAAATCTAACTCTAGCCCTAACCCCTAATCCTAACCCTAAACCTAACCCTAACACTAACACCTAACCCCTGACCCTAAATCTAACCTAACATTAACCCTAACCCTAACCCTAAGCCTAGCCTTAGCCCTAGCCCTAGTCCTAGCCCTAGCCATACACCTAGCCCTAAAAGTAACCCTACAACTAAACCTAACCCTAACCCCTAACCCTAACCCTAAAAGTAAGCCAAACACTAAACCTAAACCTAAGCTTAACCAATAACCCTAACCCTAACCCTTAACCTAAGCTTATCCCTAACCCCTAAACCTAACACTAACCCTAAACCTACCCCCTAACCCTAACCCTAACTCTAATCCTAAGCATAACCCTAATACTTAACCCCTTAACCCTAAACCTAAATTTAACCCTAAACCTAACCCTAACTGTAACCATCAAACTAACACTAACACTAACCCCTAACCCTAAGCCCTAACCCCTATACCTAACCCAAACCCTAACCCTAACCCTAGCCCTAGCCCTACACTAGTCCGAGTCCTAGCTCTAACCTTAGCTCTAGCCTTAAAACTAGCCCTAAACCTAACCATAACCCAAACCCTAATCCCATCCTAACCCTAACCCTAAACCTAGCCCTAGCCCTAGCCCTAACACAACCCTAGCCCTGGCCCTAGCCCTAACACTAACCCTAATTCTAACTGTACCCTAACACTAAACTTCACCCTAAGCCTTATCCTAACCCTATACAAACCCTAACCCTAACTACTAATCCTTACCCAAACACTAACCCTAACCCAAACCCTAACCCTAATCCCTAACCCGTAAACCCTAACCCTAACCCTAACTCTAACCCTACCCCTCACCCAAACCCTAACCCTAACCCTAACCCTAACACCTAACGCCTAACCCCTAACCCTAACCCTAAAACTAACACTAACCCTAACCCTAACACTAACACCAACCCCTAACCGTGACCCTAACCCTAACCCTAACCTCAACCCCTAACCCTAACCCTAACACAAACCCTAACGCTAACCCTAACCATATCCTCTAACCTTAAGCTTAACGCCAGCCCTAACCCTAGCCCTAACTCTCACCCTAACCCCTTACCCTAACACTAACACTAAAACTAACCCTAATCCTAACCACAAACTCTAACCCTAAACCTAACACTAACGCTCACCCCTAACCCTAACCCTAACCTTAGCCCTAGCCCTAGCCCTAGACCTAACCCAACCCTAGCCCTGGCCCTAGCCCTAACACTAACCCTAACTCTAACTGTTCCCTAACACTAAACCTAACCCTAACCCCTAACACTAAGCCTTATCCCAACCCTATACAAACCCTAACCCTAACTACTAACCCTTAACCTAACACTAAACCTAACCTTAACCCTAACCCTAACCTCTAACCTATAAACCCTAACCCTAACCCTAACTCTAACCCTACCCCTCACCCTAACCCTAACCCTAACCCTAACGCCTAACCCCTAACCCTAACCCTATATCTAACACTAACTCTAACCCTAATCCTAACACTAAACCTGACCTGAACCCTAACCCTAACCCAAACCCCTAACCCCTAACCCCTAACTCCTAACCCCTAACCCCTAACCCTAACTCTAACCCTAACCACTCACCCTAACCCTAACCCTAACACCAACCCGTAACCGTGACCCTAACCCTAACCCAAACCTTAACCCCTAACCCTAACCCTAACCCTAACCCTAACACAAACCCTAACGCTAACCCTAACCATATCCTCTGACCTTAAGCGTAACCCCAACCCTAACCATAACCCTAACCACTTACACTAAAACTAACACTAAAACTAACCCTAATCCTAACCACAAACTCTAACCCTAAACCTAACATAAACGCTCACCACTAACCCTAACACTAACCCCTAACCCTAAGTCCTAACCCCTAACCCTAAGCCAAATCCTAACCCTAATCCTAACCCTAACCTTAAACCCTAACCCTTATCCTAACCCTAACCCTAACCCTAATGCCAAACCCCTAACCCCTAACACTAACCCTAAACCTAACATTAACCCTAACCATAACCATAAAACTAACCCTAACCCTAACCCCAAACCCTAACACTAACCAGTACCCTAACCCTTACCCTAAACCCTAAACCTAACCCTAACCCTAACTCTAACCCCTAACCCCTAACCCTAACTCTAACCCTAACCGCTCACCTTAACCCTAACCCTAACCCCTAACCGTGACCCTAACCCTAACCCTAACCCTAACCCTAAACCTAAAACTAACCCTAACTCTAACCCCTAACCCTAATCCCTAACCCTAAACACTCACCCTAACGCAAAGCTAAAGCTAACCCTAACCCTATCCCTAAGCATAACCCTAGCTTTAGCCCTATCACTTGCCCTAGCCCTAGCTCTAACCTAGCCCTAAATCTAACCCTACCCCTAACGCTAACCCCTAAATCTAACCATAACCCTAACCTTAAGCCTAAACCTAACCCTAACCCTAACCCTAACAATAACCCTTACCCTAAACCTAACACTAACCCTAACCCCAAACCCTAATCATAACCCTAACGATAAACATAACCCTAACCCTAAACCTAATCCTAAATCTAACCCTAACCCTAACCCCTAAACCTAACCCTAAACTTTACCCGAACCCTAACCGTAACCCTAACCATAGCCCTAAACCTAACCCCTAACACAAACCCTAACCTTCACCCTAACCCCTTTCCCTAACTCAAACAATAAAATTAACGCTAATCCTAACCACAAACCCTAACCCTAAACCTTATCCTAATGCTCACCCCTAACCAAAAACCTAACCCTACAATAACCCTAACCATAACCCCTAACCTAACCCTAACCTTAACACTAACCCTAACCCTAACCTGTACCTCTAAATCTTCCCGCTTACGTTAATCCTAACCCTAACCCTAAACGATAGCCCTAATCCTAACACTAACTCTAAGCCTAACCCGAACCCTCACACTTAACCCTAAACCGAACTCCTAACCCTAACCCTAAAACTAAGCCAAACACTAAACCTAAACCTAAGCCTAACCCATAACACTAACCCTAACCCTAACCCTAACCTATACCTAAGCCTAACCCTAAACCATAACCCGAACACTAACCCTAAACCTACCCCCTAACCCTAACTCTAATCCTAAACCTAACACTAATATTAAACCCCTAACCCCTAAACCTAACCCTTACGCTAATCTTAACCCACCCCAGCCCTAAAACATAGCCCTAAATCTAAACCTAACTCTAACCCTAACCCTCACACTTAACCCTAAACCTAACCCTAAACCCTAACCCAAATTCTTAATGCTAACCCTATCCCCTAACAGTAACCCCTAACCCTAACCCTAACCCTACCCTAACCCTAATCCTAACCCCTAACCGTAACCCTAACCGTAACCGTAACCCGTAACCCTAACCCTACCCCTAATCCTAACCCTAACCCCTAACCCTAACGCTAACATTAACCCTAACACTAATCCTAACACTCACCCTAACCTTTAACCCTAACCCTAACCCTAACCACTAAACCTAACACTAACCCTAACCCGTAACACTAAACCTAACTCTAGCCCTAACCCTAAACCTAACCTTAATCCTAACACTAACACTAACCCCTAACCCTAACCCCTGACCCTAACCCTAACCTAACATTAACCCTAACCCTAAGCCTAGCCCTAGCCCTAGCCCTAGTCCTAGCCCTAGCCATACAACTAGGCCTAAAACTAACCCTACAACTAAACCTAACCCTAACTCCTAAACCTAAAAGTAAGCTAAACACTAAACCTAAATCTAAGCCTAACCCAAAGCCTAACACTAACCCTTAACCTAAGCCTAACCCTAACCCCTAACCCTAACACTAACCCTTAACCTACCCCCTAACCCTAACTCTAATCCTAAACCTAACCCTAATACTTAACATCTAACCCCTAAACTTAACCCTAACCATAACACTAACCCTAACCCCTCACCCTAACCCTAAACCTTACCCTAACCCTAACCCCTAACCCTAAACCTAACCCTAACAATAACCCTAAACCTAGACCTAACCCTAACGCTAACCCCATCCCTAAGCCCTAACCCCTAATCCTAACCCTATCCCTAGCCTTAGCCCTACCATAGCCCTAGTCCAAACTCTAGCCCGAACCCTAGCCCTAAACCTAGCCCTAAACCTAAAACCTAACAAGAACCCGAACCCGAACCCTAACCCTAGCCCTAGCCCTAGCCCTAGACGTAGACCTAGCCCTAACTCTAACCCTAACCCAAACCCTAAACCATAACACTAAGCCTAATCCAAATCCTAAACATAACCCTTACACTAAACCCTAACCCTAACCATAACCTAAACCTATCCCTAAACTTAACCCTAAGCCTAACCCTAACCCTAACCTTAACCTTAACAGTAACCTTAACCCTAACCCCTAACCCCTAAACACTAATCCTAAACCTTAGCCTAACCATAACCCTAACCCTAAAACTAACCCTAACACAAAACCCTAAACCCTAAGCCCTAACCCTAACACTAACCCTAACACTAGCACAAGCCCTACCGTAGCCCTATTCCTAACTCTAGCACTAGCCCTAGCCCTAAACCTAGCACTAACCCTAAACCTAACCCTAACCCTAACTCTAAACCCTAACCCAAACCCCAAATCCTAACCCTAACCCTAACACTAACGCTAACACCTAACACTAACCCCTAAACCCTAACCCTAACTCTAACCCTAACCTTAACCTAAACCGAATCCTCACCCTAATCCTAACCCCTAACACTAAACATAACCCTAAACATAACCCTAACCCTAACAGTAACCCTAACCCTAAACAAACCCTAACACTAAACCTAACCCTAAACCTAACTCTAACCGTAACTCTAGATCTAGCCATATCGCTAGCCCTAGCCCTAGCTCTAACCTAGCCTTAAACCTAACCCTACCCTAGCCCTAACCCTAACTCCTAACCCTAACCCTAACCCTAGCCCCTAACCCAAACTCTTAACCCTAACCCTAACCCTAACCCCTAACAGTAACCCCTAACCCTAACCCTAACCCTACCCTAACCCTAATCCTAACCCCTAACCGTAACCCTAACCGTAACCCATAACCCTAACCCTAATCCTAACCCTAACCCTAACCCTAACCCCTAACCCTAACATTAACCCTAACACTAATCCTAACACTAACCTTAACCTTTAACCCTAACCCTAAACCTAAAACTAACCCTAACCCTAACTGGTAAACCTAACATTTACCCTAACCCCTAACATTAAACCTAAAGCTAGCCATAACCCCTGACCCTAACCCTAACCCTAATCCTAACCCTAACACTAACCCCTAACCCTAACCCCTGACCCTAAACCTAACCTAACATTAACCCTAACCCTAAGCCTAGCCCTAGCCCTAGCCCTAGTCCTAGCCCTAGCCATACACCTAGCCCTAAAACTAACCGTACAACTAAACCTAAGCCTAACCCATAACCCTAACACTAACCCTAAACCTTACCCTAAGCCTAACCCTAACCCCTAAACCTAACACTAACCCTAAACCTATCCCCTAACCCTAACCCTAACTCTAATGCTAAGCCTAACCCTAATACTTAACCCCTAACCCCTAAACCTAACCCTAGCCCTAACCAAGAAACTAACACTAACACTAACCCCTAACCCTAAGCACTAATCCCGAACCCTAACCCTAACCCTAGCCCTAGCCCTACACTAGTCCTAGTCCTAGCTCTAGCCTTAGCCCTAGCCTTAAAACTAGCCCTAAACCTAACCCTAAGCATAACCCTAACCCTAACCCTAGCCCTAGCCCTAGCCCTAACCCAACCCTAGCCCTGGCCCTAGCCCTAACACTAAGCCTAACTCTAACTGTACCCTAACAATAAACCTAACCCTAACCCCTAACCCTAAGCCTTATCCTAACCCTATACAAACCCTAACCTTAACTACTAACCCTTAACCTAACACTAACCTTAACCATAAACCTAACCCTAACCCCTAACCCGTAAACCCTAACCCGAACTCTAACCTTAACCCCTCACCCTAACCCTAACGCCTAATGCCTAACCCCTAACCCTAACCCTAAACCTAACACTAACAGTAACCCTAAACCTAACACTAAACCTGACCTGAAGCCTAACCCTAACCATAACACCTAACCACTAACCCCTAACCCTAACTGTAACCCTAACCACTCACCCTAACCCTAACACTAACCATAACCCTTAACCCTAAACCTAATATAACTCTAACCCTAACACAAACACTGACTTTCACCCTAAACCCTTTCCCTAATCCTAACAATAAAACTAACGCTAATCCTAACCACAAAATCTAACCCTAAAGCTTACCCTAACGCTCACCCCTAACCCTAACCCTAACCCTACCATAACCCTAACCATGACCCCTAAGCTAACCCTAACCTTACACTAACCCTAACCCTAACCCTAACCTATACCCCTAAACCTAACCCCTTACCCTAATGCTAACCCTACCCCTAACCCTAAACCATAGCCCTAATCCTAACCCTAACTCTAAGCCTAATCCTAACCCTCACACTTAACCCTAAACCTAACTCCTAACCCTAACCCTAAAACTAAGACAAACACTAAACCTAAAACTAAGCCTAACCCATTACCCTAACCCTAATCCTTAACCTAAGCCTAACCCTAACCCCTAACCCGAACACTAACCCTAAACCTACCCCCTAACCCTAACCCTAACTCTATTCTTAAACCTATCCTTAATATTTAACCCCTAGCCTCTAAACCTAACCCTTACCCTAATCCTATCCCAAACCCTAACCCTAAACCATAGCCCTAATCCTAACCCTAACTCTACCCCTAAACCTAACACTCACACTTAACCCTAAACCTAACCCTAACCCTAACTCCTAACCCTAACCCTAACCCTAACCCCTAACCCAAACTCCTAAACCTAACCCTAACCCTAATCCTAACCCCTAACAGTAACCCCTAACCCTAACCCTAACCCTACCCTAACCCTAACCCTAATCCTAACCCCTAACCGTAACCCTAACCGTAACCCGTAACCCTAGCCCTAACCCTTCTCCTAACCCTAACCCTAACTCCTAACCCTAACGCTAACATTAACCCTAAAACTAATCCTAACCCTAACCTTTAACCCTATCCCTAACCCTAACCCTAAACCTAAAACTAACCCTAACCCTAACCCGTAAACCTAACCCTACCCCTAACCCCTAACACTAAACCTAACCCTAGCCCTAACCCCTAACCCTAACCCTAACCCTAAAACATAAGCCTAACCATAACCCTAATCCCTAACCCTAAACAATCACCCTAATGCAAAGCTAAAGCTAAACCTAACCCTAACCCTAAGCATAACCCTAGCTCCAGCCCTATCCCTTGCCCTAGCCCTAGCTCTAACCTAGCCCTAAACCTAACCCTACCCCAACCCTAACCCCTAAATCTAAACCTAACCCTAAAAATAACCCTTACCCTAAACCTAACGCTAACCCTAACCCCTAACCATAACCCTAATGATAAACATAACCCTAACCCTCAACCTAACCCTAAATCTAACCCTAACCCTAACCCCTAAACCTAACACTAAACCTTACCCTGACCCTAACACTAACCCTAACCCTAACCATAGCCCTAAACCTAACCCTAAACCTAACCCCTAACACTAACCCTAACCCCTAACCCTAACCTTAACACTAACCCTAACTCTAAGGCTAACCCTAACCCTAACTCTAACCCTAACCCTAACCCTGACCTTCATCCTAACCCCTAACACTAACCCTACCCCTAACACTAACCCTAACCATACCCTAACCCTAACCGTAACCCCTAACCTAAACCAACCTTAATCCTAACCCGTAACCCTAAACCAAACCCCTTAACCTAACCCTAACCCAAACCCTACCCCAAAACCTAAACCTAACTTTAACCCGAACCCTAACCCTAATCCCTAACACTAAACCTAACCCTAGCTCTAACCCCTAACCCTAACCCTAACCCTAACCCTAATCCTAACCCTAACACTAACCAGTAACCCTAACCCCTGACCCTAACCATAACCTAACAGTAACCCTAATCCTTACCCTAAGCCTAGCCCTACCCCTAGTCCTAACCCTAGCCATAAACTTAGTCCTAAAACTAACCCTAAAACTAACCCTAACCCTAACAATAACCCCTAAACCTAAGCTTAACCCCAAACCTAACTGTAACAATAACCATAACCTTTAACACTAAACCTAACCCTAACCCTAAGCCTAATCCTATCCTAACCCTAACCCTAACCCTAAACCTAACCCCCTAACCCTAACCCTTACCCCTAACCCTAGCCGTAACTTTAAGCCTAGACCTTACTCCTAACCCTAAATCCTAAACCTAACCCTAACCTCTAAACCCAAAGCCTTAACCCCTAACCGTAATGCTAACCCTAACTCTACTCCTAAATTTAACCACTAACCCTAACCTGAACCCTACCCCTAACCCTAAACCCTAATCCTCAACCTCACCCTCACCCTAAACCTCACCCTAACCCCTAAACCATAAACCTAACCTCGAACCCTAACCCTAAACCTAATCATTAACCTTACCTTAACCTTAAAGCAAACCCTAAACCTAAATCTAACACCTAACCCTTACCCTAACCCTAAACCCTAGCCATAACCCTAACCGTAATCCTAATTCCTAAACCTTACCCTAACACCTAACCCTAAACCCAACACTAACCCTAGCCCCTAACCCCAACCCCTAAACCCTAAACGTAACCCTAACCCTAACCATAACCATAACCCCTAACCATAACCCTAACCGTAAAAGTAACATTAACCCTACCATAACCCTAAACCCCACACCTATCACCTAACCCTAACCCTAACCATTTCCCCTAACCCTTAAACCCTATCCTAACCCTCACCCTCAACCTCACCCTAACCCCTACTCCGTAACGATAACCCTACCCCTTAACCCTAACCCTAACCCCTAAACCTAAAACTAACCTTTACCTTAACCTTAACCCTAAACCTAATCCCAACCCTAACATTAACGCTAACCCTAAACTTAACCGCGAACCCTAACCCTAACCCCTAACCCTAACGTTAACTATTACCCCTAACTTTAACCATTAAACCCACCCCAACCCTAACACTAACCCTAATCCTACCCTAACCCTAACCCAACCCCTAACACCTAACCGTAAACTAACCCTAAACCTAACCCCTAATCCCAAATCCTCACCCTCACCTTCACGCTCACCCTCAACCTCACCTTAACCCCTAACCCTAAACGTAACTTTAACCTAGACCTTAATCCTAACCCTAACCCTAAATCCTAAACCTAACCCTAACCTCTAAACCCAAAGCCTTAACCCCAAACCGTAATGCTAACCCTAACTCTACCCCTAACTTTAACCACTAACCCTAACGCTAACCTTAACCCTAACCCTACCCCTAACCTTAACCACTAACGCTTAACCCCTAATCCTCAACCTGACCCTCACCCTCACCCTAAACCTCACCCTCAACCTCACCCTAACCCCTAAACCCTAACCCCTAAACAATAACCCTAACCTCTAACCCTAACCCTAATACTTACCATTACCCTAACATTGAAGCAAACCCTAACCCTAAATCTAACACCTAACCCTTACCCTAACCCTAAACCCTAACCATAACCCTAACCCTATCCGTAATCCTAACTCATAAACGTTACCCTAAAACCTAACCTTAACCCCAACCCTAACCCGAGCCCCTAACCCCAATCCCTAAACCCTAAGGATAACCCTAACCTTAACCATAACCCTAACCCCTAAGCTTAACCCCTAACCATAACCCTAACCCTAAACCTAACATTAACCCTAACCCTAACCCTAACCATTTCCCCTAACCCGTAAACCCTACCCTAACCCTCAACCTCAACCTCACCCTAACCCCTAATCCCTAACACTAACCCTACCCCTAAACCCTAACCCTAACCCTAACCCCTAACCCTAAAACTAACCTTAACCCTAATCCCAACCCTAACCGCTAACCCTAACCCCTAACCCCTAACCCTAACCTTAACTATTACCCCTAATTTTAACCCTTAACCCCACACCAACCCTAACCCTACGCTAACCCTAAACCGAACCCCTAACACCTAACCCTAAAACTAACCCTAAACCTAAATCGAACCCCTTACCCCTAATCCCTAATCCTCACCCTCACCTTCACGCTCACCCTCAACTTCACCCTAACCCCTAACCATTAACCCTAAACTATAACCCTAAACCTTCCCTAAACCTAACGTTATCCCTAATCCTAACCCTAATCCTACCCAAACCCTAACCCTAAACCTAACCCCTAACCCTAACCCTAACCGTAACTTTAAGCTTAGACCTTACTCCTAAACCTAACCCTAAATCCTAAACCTAACCCTAACCTCTAAACCCAAAGCCTTAACCCCTAACCGTAATGCTAACCCTAACCCTAACTCTACCCCTAATTTTAACCACTAACCCTAACCCTAACCTTAACCCTAACCCTAATCACTAACCCTTAACCCCTAATCCCCAAACTCAACCTCACCCTCACCCTAAACCTCACCCTAACCCCTAAAACCCTAAACCCTAACCCCTAAACCCTAACCCTAACCTCTATCCCTAACCCTATCCTTACTCTTACCCTAACCCTAAACCATAACCATAACCCTAACAGTAATCCTAAACCTTACCCTAACACCTAACCATAACCCCAACCCTAACACTAGCCCCGAACCTCAACCCCTAAACCCTAACCGTAACCCTAACCCTAACCATAACGCTAACCCCTAACTTTAACCCCTAACCCTAACCATAACCCTAACCATAAACCTAACATTAACCCTACCCCTAACCCTAAATCCCACACCTAACCCCTAACTCTAACCCTAAACATTTCCCCTAACCCTTAAACCCTACCCTAACACTCACCCTCAAACTCACCCACACCCAAACCCCTAATCTCTAACACTAACCATACCCCTTAACCCTAAACCTAACCCCTAACCCTAAAACTAACCTTAACCCTAACCCTAACCCTAATCCCAACCCTAACCCTAACTCTAACCCTATACCTAACCGCTAACCCTAACCCTAACCCTTAACCATAACCTTAACAATTACCCCTAACTTTAACCCTTAACTAAACCCCAACCCTAACACTAACCCAACCCTAACACTAAACCCAACCCCTAACACCTAACCCTAAAACTAACCCTAATCCTAACCCTAAACCTAACCCTTAACCCTAATCCCTAATCCTCACCCTCACCTTCACGCTCACCCTCAACTTCACCCTAACCCCTAACCCCTAACCATTAACCCTAAACTATAACCCTAAACCTTCCCTAAACCTAACGTTATCCCTAATCCTAACCCTAATCCTACCCTAACCCTAAACTTAACCCCTAACCCTAACCCAAACTCTAACCGTAACCTCTAACCCCTAATCGATAATCACTAACAATAACCCTAACCCTACCTCTAACGTTAAACCTAACTCTAACTCTAACCCTAAACCAAACCCTAACCCTAAATCTAACGCTAACCCTAACCCCTAATCATAATCATCACTCTAACACTAACCCTAACACTAACACTAAATTTTACCCTTAACCTAACCGTAAACACTAACCCTAACGCTAACCCTAACCCTTTTTCCTAACCCTAATCCTAACGCTTAACCCTAACCCTAACCCCTTACCCGTAACCCCTAAGTACTAACCACTAAACCCTATCCCCTTACCTTTAACCCTAACGCTAACCCTCACGCTCACCTCCACTCTAATCCTAACCTTAACCCTAACCCTAACCCCCAAGCGCTAATCCTAATGCCATCCCTAACACTAACCTTAACCTCTAACCCTAACCATAAACCTAACCCTAACCATAACCCCTACATTATCCCTAACCCTGTGCCTAAGCCTAACCCTAACCCTAAACCTAACCCTAACCCTAAAATTAACCCTAACCCTAACCACTAACCCCTAACGCTAACCCTAACCTAAACCATAACTCCTAACCCCTAACCCTAACCCTAAACCTAACCCTAACAATAACCCAACCATAACCCTGAGCCTAACCCCTAACCCTAATCCCTACCCTAACCCTAACACTATCCCAAACCCAAACCAAACACAAACCATAACTTTATCCCAAACCCAACTCCTAAACCTAACCCTAGCCCTAACCCTAACCCTAACCTTAACCCTAACCCTAACTCTAACACTTATCCCAAACCCTAACCCTAACCCCAACACTACTTTAACCCTACTTCTAACCCTAACGCTTGGTCTAACCCTAAACTTAACCCTAACCATAAACCTATCACTAAACCTAACCCTATACCTAGGTATAAACCTAAAATTAACCCTGACCCTGACGCTGAACTTGACCCTGACCCTGAACCTGACCCCTAAACCTGACCTTAACCCTAAACCTAAACCAAACCTAATCCTAAACCTAAACCTACCCCTAAAACTAACCCTAACCCAAACCCAAACCTAAACCTAACCCTAACACTAACCCTAATCTTAACCCTAACCTTATTCCTAACCCTAATCCTAAAGCTAATCCTAACCCTAAACCTAATTCCTATTCTAACCCTAGCTCTAACCCTAACGCTAACCCCCAAACCTCTAACCCCTAACCGTAAACCTAACCCTAACCCCTAACTTCAACCCCTAAACCTAACACTAACCCTAACCCTCACCCCAAACCTAACCCTAACCGTAAACCCAACCCCTAAACCCTAACCCCTACCCTCACCCTGACCTTCACCTCACCCTCACCCACACCCTAATCCTTTACCACTATCCCTAACCCCTAACCATAACCATAACCCCGAAAACTAACCCTAACAGTAACCCTCACCCTAAACCTAATCCTACCCCTAACCCTAACCCTTAACCCTAACCCTAACACCTAACCCTAACTGTAACCTTAATCCTGGCCCTAACTCCTAACCCTAAACCTAACTCCTAACCCTAACCCCTAAACCCAAAGCCCTAACCCCTAACTGTAATGCTAACACTAACCCTAAATCTAAACCTTAACATTAACCATTATCCCTAACCCTAATCATAACCCTAAACCTACCCCTAACGCTAACACCTAATACTTAACCCCTAATCCTCACCCTCACCCTCACAATAACCACTAACCCCTAACCCTAACCTCTAACCCTATCCCCTAAAACTAACCCTAATCTTTACCCTTACCCTTACCTCAAAGCTAAACCTAAATCTAACCCCTAACCCTTATCCTAACCCTAAACCCTAACCATAACCCGAATACTAACTCCTAAACCTAAACCTAACCCTAGCCCCTGACCCAAACACCTAACCCCTATCCCCAACCCCTAACCATAACCCTAACCCTAACCCCTAACCTTAACCCCTAACCCTAACCATAAACATAACCCTAACCCTAAACCTGACACTAACCCTAAACCTTACCCTAAACCCAACACCTAACCCTTAACCCTAACCATAACACTTTCCCCTAACCCATAAACCCTACCCTAACCCTCACCTTCAACTTCACCCTTACCCTCACCCTAACCCCTAACCCTAACCTTAACCCCTAACCCTAAAACTAACCTTAACCCTAACCATAATCCCAACCCTAACCCTAAACCGAACCCTAACCGGAAACCTAACCGTTACCCGTAACCATATCCCCTAACCCCTAACACCAACCCTAAACCGTAACCTTAACCCCTGACCCTAACCCTAACCCTAAACCCAACCCCTAACCCCTAACCCTAACTCTAAACCTAATCTGAATTCCTAACCCTAAACCTAAATCCTACTCTAATCCTAACCCTAACCACTAACCTCTAAACCCTAACGCTATACGCAACCCTAACCCTAAACCTATGCCTAACCCCTTACCCCTAACCAATAATCCTCACCCTCACCCTCATCCTAACCCCTAGCCCCAAACCCCTATCCCTAACCGTAACCCTAACCCTGACCCGAACTCTTACCCCTAACCTTAACCCCTAACCCTAACTCTATCCCTAAACCTAACCCTAAACCTAAACTTAACCCTAACCCTAACCCTAACACTAACCTTGACCTTAACCCAAACCCAAACGCAACCCTAACCTTAACGCTAGCCCTAACGCTAACTCTAACCCCTAACCCAAACCCCTAACTCTAACCCTAAATCTAAACCTAAATTTAACCCTAACCTTAACCCCTAACTCTAATCCTAACACTAAAACTAACCCTAAACCAAAGCCCTAACCCCTATCCCTAAACCTAAACCCTAACACCTAACCCCTACACTCACGCTCACCCTCACCTTAAAACCTAACCCCTAACCCTAATCCAAAACATAACCCTAACACCTAACCCTAACCTAACCCTAACCGAACCCTAACCCTAAACCTAATTCTAATCCTAATCCTAACCCTAAACCTAACCCCTAACCTTAACCCCTAACCCTAACCCAAACCTTAACATTAACCATAATCCTAATCCTAACCCTAACCCTATCTCAAACACTAAACCTAACCCTAACCCCTAACTGTAACCACAACCCTAACCCTAATGCTAAACCTAACCCCTAACCATAACCATAACACTAACTCTAACACTAAAACTTACCCTGACCCTAACTGTAAACCCTAAACCTAACGCTAACCCTAACGCCAACCCCTAACCCCTAACTCTAACCCTAAACCTAACCCTGAATCTAACGCAAACCTTAACCCCTAACACTAACCCTAACAGTAAACCTAACCCTAACGGTAAACTTTATCCTAACCCTAATCCTAAACCTAACCCCTAACCCTAACCGCTAAACTAACCCTAACCCTAACCATAACCCCAACCCTAACCCTAACACATAACCCTAACCCTAACCTCTAACACCTAATCTCTTGCACTGACCCTAACCCTAACCTTAACGTTAAACTCAAACTCTAGCCCTATCCCTAAATCAAATCCTAAACCTGACCATAAACCTAATGCTAACCCTAACCCCTAAACATAACCCTAAATCTAACAATAACCCTAAACATAACCCCTAACCCTAACCTTAACTCTAACCCTAACCCTAAACCCAACCCCTAAAACTAACCCTAACCCTAAACCTAACCCCTAACCCCTAATCCTCACCCTCACCCTCACGCTCACCCTCACCGTCAACCTAACCCCTAACCCCTAACCACTTACCCTAAACTATAACCCTAAACTTAACCTAACCCTAACCCTAATCCTAACCCCTAACCCTAACCCTAACCCTAACGCCTAAACCTAACCCTAACCATAACCCTAACCATAACAACTAACCCTAACCCTAACACTAACCCTAACCCTAAAGTTAAATCTAACTCTAAACTTAATCCTACACCAAACCCAGCCCTAATCCTAAACGTAACGCTAACCCTAACTAAAACCATAACCATAACTCTAACACTAACACTAAACCTAACCCTAACCCCAAATCCTAACCCAAACCCCTACCTCTAACCCTAAGACTAATACTAAATCTAACCCCAACCTTAACCCATAACCCTAACCCTAACACTAAAACTAACCCTAAACCAAAGCCCTAACCCCTAACCCTAACACTAAACCATAACACCTAACCCCTACCCTCACGCTCACCCTCACCCTCACCTTAACACCTAACCCCTAACCCTAACCCATAACCCTAACTATAACCGTAACCCCTAACCCTAAACCTAACCCCAACCCTAACCCTAATCCTAAACCTAACTCTAATCCTAACACTAACCCTAAACCTCACCCCTAACCCTACCCCAACCCCTAACCCTACCCTAACCCCTAAACCTAAACCAAACCCTAACATTAACCCTAATCCTAACCCTCACCCTAATCCTAACCCCTAACCCTAACCCCAAACCCTAAACCAAACCCTACCATTAACCCTAATCCTAATCCTAAACCTAATCCTAACCCTAACCCTAATACATAACTCTAACCCTAACCCTAACTTCTAACCCCTAATCCCTAAAACTAAACCTAACCCTAACGGTAAACTTTATCCTAACCCTAATCCTAAACCTAACCCCTGACCCTAACCGCTAAACTAACCCTAACCCTAACCATAACCCCAACCCTAACCCTAACACATAACCCTAACCCTAACCTCTAACACCTAATCTCTAGCACTGACCCTAACCCTAACCTTAACGTTAAACTCAAACTCTAACCCTATCCCTAAATCAAATCCTAAACCTGACCATAAACCTAATGCTAACCCTAACCCCTAAACATAACCCTAAATCTAACAATAACCCTAAACATAACCCCTAACCCTAACCTTAACTCTAACCCTAACCCTAACCCTAAACCCAACCCTTAACACCTAACCCTAACCCTAAACCTAACCCCTAACCCCTAATCCTCACCCTCACCCTCACGCTCACCCTCACCGTCAACCTAACCCCTAACCCCTAACCACTTACCCTAAACTATAACCCTAAACCTAACCCTAACCCTAACCCTAATCCTAACCCCTAACCCTAACGCCTAAACCTAACCCTAACCATAACCCTTACCATAACAACTAACCCTAACCCTAACACTAACCCTAACCCTAAAGTTAAATCTAACTCTAAACTTAATCCTACACAAACCCAGCCCTAATCCTAAACGTAACGCTAACCCTAACTAAAACCATAACCATGACTCTAACACTAACACTAAACCTAACCCTAACCCTAACCCCAAATCCTAACCCAAACCCCTACCTCTAACCCTAAGGCTAATACTAAATCTAACCCCAACCTTAACCCATAACCCTAACGCTAACACTAAAACTAACCCTAAACCAAAGCCCTAACCCCTAACCCTAACACTAAACCATAACACCTAACCCCTACCCTCACGCTCACCCTCACCCTCACCTTAACACCTAACCCCTAACCCTAACCCATAACCCTAACTATAACCGTAACCCCTAACCCTAAACCTAACCCCAACCCTAACCCTAATCCTAAACCTAACTCTAATCCTAAACTAACCCTAACCCTAACCCTAACCCTAAACCTAACCCTAACCCTAAACCCTAAACTAACCCTAACCCTAAACCTAACCCTAAACCCTAACCCTAACCCTAACCCTAAACCTCACCCCTAACCCTACCCCAACCCCTAACCCTACCCTAACCCCTAAACCTAAACCAAACCCTAACATTAACCCTAATCCTAACCCTCACCCTAATCCTAACCCCTAACCCTAACCCCAAACCCTAAACCAAACCCTACCATTAACCCTAATCCTAATCCTAAACCTAATCCTAACCCTATCCCTAATACATAACTCTAACCCTAACCCTAACCTCTAACCCCTAATCCCTAACACTAACCCTAACCCTAACAATAAACCTAACTCTAACTCTAACCCAAATCCTAAACCAAACCCTAACCCTAATCCTAAACCTAACGCTAACCCTAAAACTTAACCATAACTCTAACACTAACCCTAAAACTAACACTAAACCTGACCCTAACCCTAACCGTAAACCCTAATCCTAAACCTAACCCTAACCCAAACCCCTAACTCCAAAGCCCTAACTCTAACCCTAACCCTAACACTAAATCTAAACCCAACTTTTACCCATAACACTAATCCTAACACTAAAACTAACCCTAAACCGAAGCACTAACCCCTAAGCCTAACCCTAAAGCCTAACACCTAACCCCTCCCCTCACGCTCACCCTCACCTAAACACCTAACCCTAACTCAAACCTTAAACCTAACTCCTAACCCTAACCCTACCTCCTAACCGTAACCACAACCCTAACCCTAACGCTAACCCTAAACCCAACCATTAATGCCTAACCCTAACGCTAAACCTAAACCTGACCCTAACTCTTACCCCTAACTTTAACCCCTAACCCTACCCAAACCCTGATCATAACCCTAACCCTAAACCCAACCCCTAACCCCTAACCCTAAAACTAACCCTAACCGTAACCCTAAACTTGACCCATAGCCCCTAATCCCTACTCCTCACCCTCACCCTCACGCTCACCCTCACCCCTAAGCCCTAACCCCTAGCCCTAAACTATAACCCTAAACCTAACCCTAACCGTAATCCTAACGCTAAACCTAACCCCTAACCCTAATCCTAAACCTAACCCTAACCATAACCCCTAACCCTAACTCTAACACTAACCCTAACACATAACCCTAACACATAACCCTAACCCTAACCTCTAACCCCTAATCCCAAATCCCTAACACTAACACTATCCCTAACCTGAACGTTAAACCTAACTCTAACTCTAAACCTATCCCTAAACCAAACCCTAACATTGACACTAAACCTAATGCTAACCCTAACCCCTAAACATAACCCTAATCTAACAATAAACCTTACCCTTACGCTAAACCTAACCCTAAACCCTAACCCTAACCATAACATTAACCCTAAACCTACCTCTCATCCTAATCCTGACCCTAAACCTACCCCTAAACCTAACCCCTAATCCCTAATCCTCACCCTCACTCTATCCCACACCCTCACCCTAACCCCTAACTATAACCCTAAACCTAACCCTAACCCTAATCCTAACCCTAACCTTAACCCTAATCCTAACCCTAACCCTAACCCTTAAAACTAAACCTAACCATAACACCTAACCCTAACTCTAACCCTAACCCTAACACATAACCCTAACCCTAACCTCTAACCCCTAATCCCTAACACTAACCCTAACGTTAAACCTAACTCTAACTCTAACCCTAATCCTAAACCAAACCCTAACCCTAATCCTAAACATAAAGCTAACCCTAATCCCTAACCATAACAATAACTCTAACACTAACCCTAACACTAACACTAAACGTTACCCTTAACCTAACCTTAAACCCTAATCCTAACACTAACACTAACCCTAAACCCAACCCATAACCCCAAACCCATAACCTTAACCATAACCCTAACCCTAAATCTAACCCAAACCTGAAGCCCTAACACTAACCTTAACACTAAAACTAACCCTAAGTCGAAGCCCTAACCCCTAACCCTAACCCTTAAACCTCACCCTACCCCTAACCCTAAACCAAACCCTAATATTAACCCTAATCCTAACCCTAACCCCTAACAATAACTGAAACCCTAAACCTAACTCCTAACCCTAAACCTAAATACTAACCGTAACCACAACCCTAACTCTAACGCTAACCCTAACCCCTAACCTAACCATTAACCCCTAACCCTAATGCTAAACCTAAACCTAACCCTAACTCTTACCCCTAACTTTAACCCCTAACCCTACCCAAACCCTGACCATAACCCTAATCCTAACACTAAACCCAACCCCTAACCCTTAACCCTACAACTAACCCTAACCTTAACCTACCCCATAACCCCCAATCCCTAATCCTCACCCTCACCCTCACCCTAACCCCTAACCACTAACCCTAAACTATAACCCTAAACATAACCATAACCCTAACCCGAATACAAACCATACCCTAACCCTTATCTTAACCCCTAACCCTAACCCCTAAAACTAACCCTAACCATAACCCTAACCATAACACCTAACCATAACTCTAACCCGAACCCTAACACGTAACCCTAACCCTAACCTCTAACCCCTAATCCCTAACTCTAACCCTAACCCTAATCCTAAACCTAAACCAAACCCTAACCCTAATCGTAAACCTAACGCTAACCCTAACCACTAACCATAACCATAACTCTAACACTAACCCTAACACTAACACTAAACCTTACCCTTACCTAACTGTAAACCCTAATCCTAACCCCAACACCTAATACCAATCCCCTAACTCTAATCCTAACCCTAAATCTAACCGCAAACTTAACCCTTCACTAACCCTAACACTAAAACTAACCGTAAACCGAAGCCCAAACCCCTAAACCTAACCCTAACATTAACCCTAACCACAAATCCCTAACTCTAACCCTAACCTTAAATCTAACCCCAAACTTAAACCCTAACACTAACGCTAACACTAAAACTAACCCTAAACCGAAGCTCTAACTCCTAACCCTAACCTCTAACCCTAACCCTAACCTCTAACCCCTAATCCCTAACACTAACACTAACACTAACACTAAACCTTACCCTTACCTAACCGTAAACCCTAATCCTAACCCTAACCCCAAACCCCTAACTCTAATCCTAACCCTAAATCTAACCGAAACCTTAACTACTTACACTACCCCTAACACTAAAACTAACTGTAAACCGAAGCCCTAACCCCTAATCCTAACCCTAACACTAGCGCTAACCCCAAACCCTAACCACAAACCCCTAACTCTAATCGTAACCCTAAACCGTAAATCTAAACCCAACCTTAACTCCTAACACTAACACTAAAACTAACCCTAAATCGAAGCCCTAACCCTAACCATAACCTCTAACCCTAACACTAACACCTAACCCTAAACCAAAACCTAATATTAACCCTAATCCTAATCCTAACCCTAGCCCTTAACCTAACCCCTAACCCTAACCGGAACTGAAACCCTAAACCTAACCCTAACCCTAACTCCTAACCCTAACCCTAACTCCTAATCATAACCACAACCCTAACCCTAACGCTAACTATAACCCCTTAACCTAACCATTAACCCCTAACCCTAACTCTAAACCTAACGCTAACTCTTACCCCTAACTCAAACCCCTAACCCTATTCAAAACCTGACCATAACCCTAACGCTAAACCCAACCCCTAACCCTTAACCCTACAACTAACCCTAAACCTAAACCTATCCCATAACCCCTAATCCCTAATCCTCACCCACACCCTCATGCTCACCCTCACCCTAAACCCTAACCCCAAACCACTAACCCTAAACTATAACCCTAAACCTAACCCTGATCCTAATGCAAACCCTAACCGTAATCCTAACCCCTAACCCTTACCCTAAACCCTAACCCTAACCGTAACGCAAAACCTAACCCCAAAACTACCCCTAACCATAACCTTAACCATAACACCTAACTCTAACTCTAACCCTAACTCTAACTTCTAACCGCTAATCCCTAATCCCTAATCCCTAACACTAACCCTAACCCTAACGTTAAACCTAACTCTAACTCTACACCTAGTCCTAAACCAAACCCTAAACCTAATCCTAAACCTAATGCTAACCCTAACCCCTAACCATAACCATAACCCAACCCTACCCCTAACACTTAACACTAAACCTTACATTTACCCTAACCGTAAACCATAACCCTAACCCTAACCCAACCGTAACCCCAGCCCCTAAACCCACACCCCTAACTCTAACCCTAACACTAACCCTAACACTAAAACTAACCCTAAACCGAAGCCTAACCCCTAAAACCAACCCTAAACAAGAACACCTCACCCCTACCTTCACGCTCACCCTCACACTCACCTTAACACCTAACTCCTAACCCTAACCCCTAATCCTAACCATAACCCTAACCACTAACCGTAAACCTAACCCTAACCCTAACCTTAACTCTAATCCTAATCTTGACCCAAAGCCTACCCCTAAACCTAACCCCTAACCCCTAATCCTCACCCTCACGATAACCCTGACCCCCACCCTAACCCCTAACCACTAACCCTAACTATAACCCTAACCCTAATCCTAACCCTAACTCTAACCCCTAACCCTAACCCCTAACACTAACCCTAACCTTAATGTTAAACCTAACTCTAACCCTAACCCTAATCCTAAAATTAATGCTAACTCTAACCCCTAACCATAACCATAACTCTAACACTAACCCTAACACTAACACTAAATCTTACCCTTACCCTAACTGTAAACCCTGATCCTAACACTAACACTAACCCTAACCCCCACCCATAACCCCAAACCCATAACTCTAACCCTAACCCTAACTCTAAATCTAACCGAAAACTTAACCCCTTATACTAACACTAAAAATTACGGTAAACCAAAGCCCTAACCCCTAATTCTAACCCTAACCCTAACCCCTAACCCTAAACCCCTAACCCTAACACTAACCCTAAATCTAACCCCAACCTTAACACCTAACACTAACCCTAATACTAAAACGAACCCTAAATCGAAGCCCTAACCCCTAACCCTAACCCCTACCCCTCTCCCTAACCCCTAACCCTAAAGCAAACCCTAACCCTAACCCTAACTCAAACCCTAAACCTAACCATAACCCTAACTCCTAACCATAAGAACAACCCTAACCTTAACGCTAACCCTGACCCCTAAACCTAACCATTAACCCCTAACCCTAACGCTAAAACTAAACCTAACCCTAACTCTTACCCCTAACTTTAACCCCTGACCCTACCCAAACCCTGACCATAACCCTAACCCCTAACCCTAAACCCCTAACCCTAACCCTAAATCTAACCGCAACATTAACCCCTTACACTAACCCTAACACTAAAACTAACCGTAAACCGAAGCCCGAAACCCTAATCCTAACCCTAACCCTAACCCCAACCCCTAAACTCAAACCCCTAACTCTAACCCTAACCCTAAATCTAAACCCACCTTTAACCCCTAACACTGACCCTAACACTAAAACTAACCCTAAATCAAAGCCCTAACCCTCACCCTAACCCCTAACCCTAAACCAAACCCGAACATTAACCCTAATCCTAACCCCTAACCCTAACTCAAACCCTAAACCTAACCCTAACCCTAACTCCTAACCCTAACCCTAAGTCCTAACCATAACCACAACCCTAACCCTAACCCAAACCCCTAAACCTAACCATTAACCCCTAACCCTAACGCTAAACCTAAACCTAACCTTAACACTTACCCCTTACTTTAACCCATAACACTACTCAAACCCTGACCATAACCCTAACCCTAATCCTAAACACAAACCCTAACCCTTAACCCTACAACTAACCCTAACCCTAACCTTAAACCTAACCCATAAACCCCAATCCCAAATCCTTACCCTCACCCTCACGCTCACGCTCACCCTAACCCCTAACCACTAACCCTAAACAATAACCCTAAACTTAACCCTAACCCGAATCCAAACCCTAACCCTAACCCTAAACCCTAAAACTAACCCTAACCATAAAACTAACCATAACACCTAACCCTAACTCTAACCCAAACCCTAACACATAAACCTAACCCTAACCCTAACCTATAACACCTAATCCCTAATCCCTAACACTAACACTAACCATAACGTTAAACCTAATTCTAACTCTAACCCTAATTCTAAATCAAACCCTAACCATAAACCTAACGCTAACCCTAACCAGTAACAATAACCATAACTCTAACACTAAACCTTGACCTTACCTAACCGTAAACCCTAATCCTAACCCTAACCCAAATCACCTAACTCTAATCCTAACCCTAACCCTAAATCTAACCGCAACCTTAATGCCTTACACTAACCCTAACACTAAAACTAACCGTAAACCGAAGCCCTAACCCCTAATCCTAACCCTAACACTAACCCTAACCCCAAACCCCTAACTCTAACCATAAACCTAACCCTAAATCTAACCCCAACCTTAACCCCTAACACTAACGCTAACACTAAAACTAACCCTAAACCGAAGCCCTAACCCCTAACCCTAACCTCTAACCCTAACCCTAACCCCTAACCCTAAACCAAACCCTAACATTATCCCTAATCCTAATCCTAAACCTAGCCCTAACCCTATCCCCTAAGCCTAACTGAAACACTAAACCTAACCCTAACCCTAAACCTAACTCCTAATCCTAACCCTAACCCCTAAACCTAACCATTAACCCCTAACGCTAATCCTAAACCTAACCCTAACTCTTACCCCTAACTTTAACCCCTATCCCCACCCAAACCCTGACCATAACCCTAACCCTAACACTAAACCCAACCCCTAACCCTTAACCCTACAACTAACCCTAAACCTAACACTAAACCTAACCCATAACCGCTAATCCCTAATCCTCACCCTCACCCTCATGCTCACCCTCACCCTCACCCTAATCTCTAACTCCTAACCACTAACCCTAAACTATAACCCTACACCTAACCCTAACCCTAAGCCTAACCTTAACCCTGACCCTAAACCTAACCCCTAACCATAACCCTAACCCTATCCTAACCCTAACCTCTAACCCGTAATCCTAATCCCTAACACTAACCCTGACACAAACCTGAACGTTAAACCTAAATCTACCTCTAACCCTATCCCTAAACCAACCCCTAACCCTGACCCTAAACCTAATGCTAACCCTAACCCCTAAACAAAACCCTACATCTAACAATAACCCTAAACCTAACCCTTAACCCTAACCCAAACCCCTAACCCTAACTTTAACTCTAACTCTAAACCTAACCCTAACCCTAAACCCAAGCGCTAACACCTAACCCTAAAACTAACCCTAAACCTAACCCCTAAACACTAATTCTGAATCCGAATCCTCACCCTCACGCTCACCCTCACCCTTACCCTCACCTTAATCCCTAACCCCTAACCACTAACCCTAAACTATAACCCTAAACCTAACCCTAACCCTAATGCAAACCCTAACCCTAATCCTAACCCCTAACCCTTACCCTAACCCCTAACACTAACCGTAACCCTAAACCTAACCCCTAAACCTAACCCTAACCCTAACCATAACGCCTAACCCTAACCTCTAACAGCTAATCCCTAATACTAACCCTAACCCTAACCCTAACGTTAAACCTAACTCTAACTCTAACCCTAGTCCTAAACCAAACCCTAACCCTAATCGTAAACCTAACGCTAACCCTAACCCCTAATCATAACCATAACCCAACCCTAACCCTAACACTTAACACTAAACCTTACATTTACCCTAACCGTATGCCATAACCCTAACCCTAACCCAACCCTAACCACACACCCCTAACTCTAACCCTAAATCTAACCCTAACACTAAAACTAACCCTAAAACGAAGCCCTAACCCCCAAAACCAACTCTAAACCCTAACACCTAACCCCTACGCTCATGCTCACCCTCATCCTCACCTTAACACATAACCCCTAACCCTAACCCCTAACCCTAACCATAACCCTAACCACTAACCCTAAACCTAACCCTAACCCTAACTCTAATCCTATCTTGACCCAAACCCTACCCCTAAACCTAACCCCTAATCCTCACCCTCACCCTCACGATAAGCCTCACACACACCCTAACCACTAACCCTAAATATAACCCTAAACCTAACCCTAACCCTTACCCAATCCTAACCGCTAACCCTAACCCCTAAAACTAACCCTAACCAGAACCCTAACCATAACACCTAACCATAACTCTAACACTAACCCTAACCCTAAGCCTAACCCTAACCTCTAACCCCTAATACCTAACACTAACCATAACCTTAACGTTAAACCTAACTCTAACTCTAACCCTAATCCTAAACCGTACCCTAACCCTAATCCTAAAACTAACGCTAACCCTAACCCCTAACCATAACCATAACTCTAACACTAACCCTAACACTAACACTAAACCTTATCCTTACCCTAACTGTAAACCCTAATACTAACACTAACACTAACCCTAACCCCAACTCATAACCCCAAACCCATAACTCTAACCGTAACCCTAACCCTAAATCTAACCGCAACCTTAACCCCTTACACTAACCGTAAAACAAAGCCCTAACCCCTAATCTTAACCCTAACTCTAACCCTAACCCTAACACATAACCCTAACCTCTAACCCCTAATCCCTAATCCATAACACTAACCCTAACCCTAACGTTAAACCTAACTCTAACTATACACCTAGTCCTAAACCAAACCCTAAACCTAATCCTGAACCTAATGCTAACCCTAACCCCTAACCATAACCATAACCCAACCCTACCCCTAACACTTAACACTAAACCTTACAATTACCCTAACCGTAAACCATAACCCTAACCCTAACCCAACCGTAACCCCAGCCCCTAAACCCACACCCCTAACTCTAACCCTAAATCTAACCCTAACACTAACCCTAACACTAAAACTAACCCTAAACCGAAGCCCTAACCCCTAAAACCAACCCTAAACCAGAACACCTCACCCCTACCCTCACGCTCACCCTCGCACTCACCTTAACACCTAACTCCTAACCCTAAACCCTAATCCTAACCATAACCCTAACCACTAACCGTAAACCTAACCCTAACCTTAACTCTAATCCTAATCTTGACCCAAACCCTACCCCTAAACCTAACCCATAATCCTCACCCTCACGATAACCCTGACCCCCACCCTAACCCCTAACAACTAACCCTAACCCTAATCCTAACCCTAACTCTAACCCCTAACCCTAACCCATAAAACTAACCCTAAGCAGAACCCTAACCATAACACCTAACCCTAACTCTAACACTAACCCTAACACATAACCCTAACCCTAAGCCTAACCCTAACCTCTAAACCCTAATCCCTAACACTAACCCTAACCTTAACGTTAAACCTAACTCTAACCCTAAATCTAATCCTAAAATTAACGCTAACCCTAACCCCTAACCATAACCATAACTCAAACACTAACCCTAACACTAACACTAAACCTTACCCTTACCCTAACTGTAAACCCTAATGCTAACACTAACACTAACACTAACACCAACCCATAACCCAAAACCCATAACTCTAACCGTAACCCTAACCCTAAATCTAACCGCAACCTTAACCCCTTACACTAACCGTAAAACGTAGCCCTCACCCCTAATCCTAACCCAAACCCTAACCCCAACCCCTAATCCCAAACCCCTAACTCTAACCCTAACCCTAAATCTAACCCCTACCTTAACAACTAACACTAACCCTAAATCAAAGCCCTAACCCCTAACCCTAACCCTAAACCAAACCCTAACATTAACCCTAATCCTAACCCCTAACCCTAACTCAAACCCTAAACCTAACCCTAACTCCTAACCATAACCACAACCCTAACGCTAACACTAACCCCTAAACTTAACAATTAACCCCTAACTGTAACGCTAAACGTAAACCTAACCCTAACTCTTACCCCTAACTTTAACCGCTAACCCTACCCAAAACCTGACCATAACCCTAACTCTAACCCTAAAGCCAACCCCTAACCCTTAACCCTAACCCTAACCCTAAACCTAACCCATAACCCCCAATCCCTAATCCTCACCCTCACCCTCACGCTCACCCTCACGCTCACCCTGACCCCTAACCACTAACCCTAAACAATAACCCCAAACATAACCCTAACCCTAACCCGAATCCAAACCCTAACCCTAACACTTATCCTAACCCCTAACCCTAACCCCTAACCTTAAAAGTAACCCCTAAAATTAACCGTAACCGTAACCATAACACCTAAGCCTAACTCTAACAATAACCCTAACAAATAACCCTAACCCTAACCTATAACCCCTAATTTCTAATCCCTAACACTAACCCTAAGCCTAACGTTAACCTAACTCTAACCCTAATCCTAAACCTAACGCTAACCCTAACCCCTAACCATAACCATAACTCTAACACTAACCCTAACACTAACACTAAACTTTACCCTTACCTAACCGTAAACCCTAATCCTAACCCTAACCCCAACCCCCTAACTCTAATCCTAACCCTAACCCTAAATCTAACCACAACCTTAACCCCTTACACTAACCCCAACACTAAAACTAACCGTAAACCGAAGCCCTAACGCCTAATCCTAACCCTAACACTAACCATAACCCCAAACCCTAACCCCAAACCCCTAACTCTAACCCTAACCCTAAATCTAACCCCAACCTTAACCCCTAACACTAACACTAACACTAACACTAAAACTAACCCTAAACCGAAGCCCTAACCCCTAACCCTAACCCCTAACCCTAAACCAAACCCTAACATTAACCCTAATCCTAATCCTAACCCAAGCCCTAACCCTAACAAATAACCCTAAACCTAACTGAAACCCTAACACTAACTCCTAACCCTACCGCTAACTCCTAACCATAAACACAACCCTTACCCTAACAATAACCCTAACCCCTAAACCTAACCATTAATCCCTAACCTTAACGCTAAACCTAAACCTAACCCTAACTCTTACCCCTAACTTAAACCCCTAACCCTATCCAAACCCTAACCATAACCCTAAACCTAAACCCAACCCCTAACCCTTAACCCTACAACTAACCCTAAACTTAACCCATAACCCCTAAACCCTAATCCTCACCCTCACCCTGACACTCACCCTCACCCTCACCCCTAACCCCTAACCACTAATCCTAAACTATAACCCTAAACCTTAAACTAACCCTAATCCTAACCTTAACCCTGACCCTAAAACTAACCGCAAACCCTAACCTCTAACCCCTAATCCCTAACACTAACCCTGACACTATTCTTAACGTTAAACCTAACTCTACCCCTAACCCTAACCTTAACTCTAACCCTAAACCTAACCCTAACCCTAACCCTAAACCCAACCGCTAACCCCTAACCCTAAAACTAAACCTAACCCTAACTCTAAACCTAACCCCTAACCCCTAATCCCGAATCCTCACCCTCACGCTCACCCTCACCCTCACCCTCACCCTCACCCTAACCACTAACCCTAAACGATAACCCTAAACCTAACCCTAACCCTAATGCAAACCCTAACCCTAATCCTAACCCTTAACCCTTACCCTAACCCCTAACCCTAACCGTAACCCTAAACCTAACCCTAAAGCTAATCCTAACCATAATCCTAACCATAACACCTAACCCTAATACATAACCCTAACCCTAACACATAACCCTAACCTCTAACCCCTAATCCCTAACACTAACCCTAACGCTAACGTTAAACCTAACTCTAATTCTAACCCTAATCCTAAAACAAACCTTAACTCTAATCCTAAACCTAACGCTAACCCTAACCCCTAACCATAACCATAACCCAAACCTAACCCCACACCCCTAACTCTAACCCTTAAAACTAACCCTAACCATAACACCTAACCCTAACTCTAACCCTAACCCTAATACATAACCCTAACCCTAACCATAACTTCTAACCACTAATCCCTAAGGCTAGCCCTAACCCTAACCCTAACGTTAAACCTAACTCTAATTCTAACCCTAACCCTAAACCTAACCCCTAATCCCAAATCCTCACCCTCACCCCTAACCACTAAACACTAATCCTAAACTATAACCCTAAACCTAACCCTAAACCTTAAACTAACCCTAATCCAAACCTTAACCCTGAACCTAAACCTAACCCCAAACCCTAACCTCTAACCCCTAATCCCTAACACTAACCCTGACACTAACCTTAACGTTAAACCTAACTCTAACTCTAACCCTATCCCTATACCAAACCCTAACCCTTACCCTAAACCTAATGCTAACCCTAACCCCTAAACAAAACCCTAAATCTAACTATAACCCTAACCCCAACCCTAAACCTAACCCTTAAACCTAACCCTAACCCCTAACCCTAACCGTAACTCTAACCCTAAACCTAACCCTAACCCTAACCCTAAACCCAACCGCTAACACCTAACCCTAAAACAAAACCTAACCCTAACTCTAAACCTAACCCCTAACCCCTAATCCCGAATCCTCACCCTCACGCTCACACTCACCCTCACCCTCACCCTAACCACTAACCCTAAAAGATAACCCTAAACCTAACCCTAACCCTAATGCAAACCCTAACCCTAATCCTAACCCTTAACCCTTACCCTAACCCCTAACCCTAACCGTAACCCTAAAGCTAATCCTAACCATAACCCTAACCATAAACCTAACCCTAATACATAACCCTAACCCTAACACATAACCCTAACCTCTAACCCCTAATCCCTAATCCCTAACACTAACGCTAACGCTAACGTTAAACCTAACTCTAATTCTAACCCTAATCCTAAGACAAACCTTAACCCTAATCCTAAACCTAACGCTAACCCTAACCCCTAACCATAACCCAAACCTAACCCCACACCCCTAACTCTGACCCATAAAACTAACCCTAACTCTAACCCTAACCCTAATACATAACCCTAACCCTAACCATAACTTCTAACCACTAATCCCTAAGGCTAGCCCTAACCCTAACCCTAACGTTAAACCTAACTCTAATTCTAACCCTGATCCTAAACCAAACCCTAACCCTAATACTAAACCTAACGCTAACCCTAACCCCTAACCATAACTTAACACTAACCTTAACACTAACACTAAACCTTACTCTTACCCTAACCGTAAACCCTAATCCTAACACTAACCGTAACCCCAACCCAGAACCCCAAGCCCATAACTCTAACCCTAACCCTAACCCTAAATCCAACCGCAACACTTAACCACTTACACTACTCCTAACACTAACCCCAAACCCTAATTCCAAACCCCTAACTCTAACCCTAACACTAACCCTAACTCTAACCCCAACCTTAACACCTAACACTAATGCTAACACTAAAACTAACCCTAAACTGAAGCTCTAACCCCTAACCATAATCACTAACCCTAACCCCTAACCCTAACATTAACCCTAATCCTAATCCTAACCCTAGCCCTAACCCTAACCCCTAACCCTAACTGAAACCCTAAACCTAACCCTAACCCTAACTCCTAACCCTAACCCTAACTCCTAATCGTAACCACAACCCGAATCCTAACGCTAACCCTAACCCCTAAAGCTAACCATTAACCACTAAACCTAAACCTAACCCTAACTCTTACCCCTAACTTTAACCCCTAACCCTACCCAAACCCTGACCATAACCCTAACCCTAACCCTAAACCCAACCCCTAACCCTTAACCATTCAACTAACCCTAAACGTAACCCTAAACCTAACCCATAACCCCTAATCCCTAATCCTCATCCTCACACTCACGTTCACACTCACCCTCACCCTCACCCTAACCCCAAAATCCTAACCACTAATCCTAAATTATAACCCTAAACCTAACCCTAACCCTAATCCTATCCTTAACCATGACCCTAAAACTAACCACTAACCATAACCCTAACCCCAAACCCTAACCCTAATCCTAACCCTAACCTCTAACCCCTAATCTCTAACACTAACCCTGACACTAACCTTAACGTTAAACCTAACTCTAACTCTAACCCTATCCCTAAACCAAACACTAACCCTGACCATAAACCTAATGCTAACCCTAACCCCTAAACAAAAACCTAAATCTAACTCTAACCCTAAACCTAACCCTAACTCTAAACCCAAACGCTAACACCTAACCCTAAAACTGACCCTAACCCTAACCCAGAATCACTAATCCCGAATCCCCACCGTCACGCTCACCCTCACCCTCATCCTCACCCTAACCCCGAACCACTAACCCTAAACTATAACCCTAAACCTAACCCTAACCCTAATGCAAACCCTAACCCTAACCCTAATCCTAACCCCTAACCCTTACCCTAACCCCTAACCCTAACCGTAACCCTAAACCTAACCCCTAAACCTAACCCTAACCCTAACCATAACACCTAACCCTAACCTCTAACCCCTAATCCCTAACACTAACGTTAAACCTAACTCTAACTCTAACCCTAGTCCTAAACCAAACCCTAACCCTAATCCTAAACCTAACGCTAACCCTAACCCCTAACCATAACCATAACCCAACCCTAATGCTAACTTTTAACACTAAATCTTACATTTACCCTAACCATAAACCATAACCCTAACCCAACCCTAACCCCACACCCCTAACTCTAACCCTAAATCTAACCCTAACACTAAAACTAACCCTAAACCGAAGCCCTAACCCCTAACCACAACCCTAAACCATAACACCTAACCCGTACCCTCACACTCAACCTCACCCTCACCTTAACACCTAACCCCTAACCCTAACCATAACCCTAACCACTAACACTAAACCTAACCCCAAGCCTAACACTAAACCTAACTCTAATCCTAATCCTGACCCTAAACCTAACCCTAAACCCTAACCCTAAACAAAACTCTAACATTAACCCTAATCCTAATCGTAACCCTAACCCTAACTCCTAACACTAACCCTAACTCAAACCCTAAACCTAACCCTAACCCTAACTCCTAACCGTAACCACAACCCTAACCCTAACGCTAACCCTAACCCCTAAACACAACCATTAACCCCTAACCCTAATGCTAAACCTAAACTGAACCCTAACTCTTACCCCTAACTTTATCCCCTAACCCTAACCAAACCCTGACCATAACCCTAACCCTAAACCCAACCCCTACCCCTTAACCCGACAACTAACCCTAAACATAACCCTAAACGTAACCCATAACCCCTAAACCCTAATCCTCACCCTCACCCTCACGCTCACCCTCACCCTAACCCCTTACCCCTAACCACTAATCCTAAACTATAACCCTAACCCTAATCCTAACCTTAACCCTGACCCTAAACCTAACCCCTAACCCTAACCCCAAAACCTAACCTCTAACCCCTAATCCCTAACACTAACCGTGACACTAACCTTAACGTTAAACCTAACTCTAACTCTAACCCTATCCCTATACCAAACCCTAACCCTGACCCTAAACCTAATGCTAACCCTAACCCCTAAACAAAACCCTAAATCTAACAATAACCCTAACCGTAAACCTGACGCTTAACCCTAACCCTAACCCCTAACCCTAACCTTAACTCTAACCCTAAACCTAACCCTAACGCTTACCCTAAACCCAACCGCTAACACCTAACCCTAAAACTAATCCTAACCCTAACCCTAAATCTTATCTCTAACCACTAATCCCGAATCCTCACCCTCACGCTCACCCTCACCCTAACCCGTAACCACTAACCCTAAACTATAACCCTAAACCTACCCCTAACCCTAATGCAAACCCTAACCCTAATCCTAACCACTAACCCTTACCCTAACCCCTAAACCTAACCGTAACCCTAAACCTAACCCCTAAAGCTAACCATAACCCTAACCATAACCATAACAACTAACCCTAATTCTAACCCTAACACATAACCCTAACCTCTAACCCCTAATCCCTAACACTAACCCTAACCCTAGTGTTAAGCCTAACTATAACTCTAACCCTAGTCCTAAATCAAACCCTAACCCTAATCCTAAACCTAAGGCTAACCCTAACCCATAAACATAACCATAACCCACCCTAACCCTAACACTTAACAATAAACCTTACATTAACCCTAACCGTAAACCATAACGCTAACCCTTACCCAACCCTAACCCCAACCGCTAACCCCACACGCCTAACTCTAACCCTAAATCTAACCCTAACACTAAAACTAACCCTAAACCGAAGCCCTAACACCTAACCCCAACTCTAAACCCTAAAACCTAACCACTACCCTCACACTCACCTTCACCCACACCTTAACACCTAACCCGTAACCATAACCATAACCCTAACAAATAACCCTAAACCTAACCATAACCCTAAGTCTAATACTAATCTTGACCTTAACCCTACAGGTAAACCTAACCCCTAGTCCCTAATCCCTAATCCTCACCCTCACCCTCACGCTAACCCTCACCTTCAACCTAGCCCCTAACCACTAACCCTAACTATAACCCTAAACCTAACCCTAACAATAACCCTAATCCTAACCCTAACCCTAATCCTAAACCCTAACACTAAACCTAACCCTAACCCCTAAAATTAACCATAACCCTAACCATAACACCTAACCCTAACCCTAACCCTAACATATAACCCTAACTAAGCCTAACCCTAACCTCTAACCCCTAATCCCTAACACTAACCCTAACCCTAATGTTAAACCTAACTCTAACTCTAACCCTAATCCTAAACCAAACCCTAACCCTAAACTAAACCTAACGCTAACCCTAACGCCTAACAATAACCATAACTTAATACTAACCCTAACACTAACACTAAACCTTACCCTTACCTAACTGTAAACCCTAATCCTAACCCTAACCCTAACTCTAAACCCTAACCCTAAACCAAACCCTAACATTAACCCTAATCCTAATCCTAACCCTAACCCCTAACACTAACCCTAACTCAAACCCTAAACCTAACCCTAACCCTAACCCTAACCCTAACCCTAACCCTAACTCCTAACCCTAACCCTAACTCCTAACCGTAACTACAACCCTAACCCTAACCCTAACGCTAACCCTAAACCCAACCACTAACCCCTAACCCTAACGCTAAACCTAAACTTAACCCTAACTCTTACCCTAACTTTAACCCCTAACCCTACCCAAAACCTGACCATAACCCTAACCCTACACCCAACCAATAACCCCTAACCCTAAACCTAAACGCAACACATAGCCCCTATCCCTAATCCTCACCCTCACCCTCACCCTCACCCTCACCCTCATCCTAACCCCTAAACCCTAACCACTAACCCTAAACTATAACCCTAAACCTAACCTAACCCAAATCCTAACCCTAACCTTAACGTTAAACCTAACTCTAAGTCTAACCCTATCCCTAAACCAAACCCTAAACCTAACCCTAACCCAAATCCTAACACTAACCCTAAACCTAATCCCTAACCTTGACCCCTAACCCTAACCATAACCCAAACCACTAAACCTAACACTAACCCCAACCATTACCCCTAACCCTAACACTTAATCCTAACCCTAACCCTAACCCTAACTTCTAACCCCTAACCCCTAATCTCTAACACTAACCCTAACCCTAACCTTAACGTTAAACCTAACTCTAACTCTAACCCTATCCCTAAACCAAACCCTAACCCTGACCCTAAAACTAATGCTACCCTAACCCCTAAACATAACCCTAAATCTAACAATAACCCTAACCATAACCCTAACCACTAACCCTAACCTTAACTCTAAACCTAAACCTAACCCTAACCCTAAACCCAATGCCTAACACCTAACCATAAAACTAACCCTAACCCTAACCCTAGACCTAACCCCTAATTCCTAATCCTAACCCTCACCCCTAACCCTAACCACTAACCCTAAACTATAACCCTAAACCTAACCTAACCCTAACCCTAATCCAAACCCTAACCCTAACCCTAATCCTAACTCCTAACCCTAACCCTAACCCCTGAACCTAACCCTAACCATAACCCTAACCATATCACCTAACCCTAACTCTAACTCTAACCCTAACACATAACCCTAACCCTAACCTCTAACCCCTAATCCCTAACACTAACCCTAACCGTAACATTAAACCTAACTCTAACTCTAACCCTAATCCTAAACCAAATCCTAACCCTAATCCTAAACCTAACGCTAACCCTAACCCCTAACCATAACCATAGCTCTAACACTACCCCTAACACTAACACTAAACCTTACCCTTACCCTAACCGTAAACCCTAAACCTAACCCTAACCCTTACCCCAACCCCTAACCCTAATCCTAACCCTAACTCTTAACCTTAACACTAACCCCTAACCTTTAACCTAACCCTAACACTCACCCTCACCTCCACCCTAATCCTAACCTTAACCCTAACCCTAACACCTAAACGCTAATCCTAACGCCATCCCTAACCCTAACCCTCACCCTAAACCCAACTGCTAACACCTTACCCTAACCCTAAACCTAACCCCTAACCACTAATCCCGAATCCTCACCCTCACCCTCACCCTCATGTTCACCCTCACCCTCACCCTCACCCTAACCCCTAGCCCCTAACCACTAACCCTAAAGTATAACCCTAAACCTAACCCTAATGCAAACACTTGCCCTAACCCTAATCCTAACCCCTACCCTAACTCCTAAAACTAAACGTAACCCTAAACCTAACCCCTAAACCTAACCCTAACCCTAACCCTAACCATAACACATAACCCTAACTCAAACCTCTAACCCCTAATCCCTAATCCCTAACCCTAACCCTAACGTTAAACCTAACTCTAACTCTAACCCTAGTCCTAAACCAAACCCTAACCCTAATCCTAAACCTAACACTAACCCTAACCCCTAAACATAACCATAACCCCACCCTAACCCTAACACTTAACACTAAACCTTACATTTACCCTAACTGTAAACCATAACCCTAACCCAAACTCAACCCTAACCCCAACCCCGAACCACACACCCATAACTCTAAACATAAATCTAACACAAACACTAAAAGTAACCCTAAACCGAAGCCCTAACCCCTAAAACCAACCCTAAACCCTAACACCTAACCCCTAACCTCACGCTCAACCTCACCCTCACCTTAACACCTAACCCTAACCCCTAACCATAACCCTAAACCTAACTCTAATCCTAACCCTAACTCCTAACCCTAACCCTAACTCCTAATCGTAACCATAACCCTAACCCTAACGCTAACCCTAACCCCTAAACCCAACCATTAACCCCTAACCCTAATGCTAAACCTAAACTTAACCCTAACTCTTACCCCTAACATTAACCCCTAACCCTACCCAAACCCTGACCATAACCCTAACCCTACACCCAACCCCTAAACCCTAACCCTAAAACTAACCCTAACCCTAACCCTAACCCTAAACCCAACACATAGCCTCTATCCCTAATCCTCACCCTCACGCTCAAGCTCACCCTCACCCTCACCCTCACCCGCACCCCTAACCCCTAACACCTAACCACTAACCCTAAGTATAACCCTAAACCTAACCCTAATGCAAACACTTGCCCTAACCCTAATCCTAACCCCTACCCTAACCCCTAAACCTAAACGTAACCCTAAACCTAACCCCTAAACCTAACCCTAATTCTAACCATAACCATAACACATAACCCTAACTCGAACCTCTAACCCCTAATCCCTAATCCCTAACACTAACCCTAACCCTAACCCTAACGTTAAACCTAACTCTAACCCTAGTCCTAAACCAAACCCTAACCCTAATCCTAAACCTAACACTAACCCTAACCCCTAAACATAACTATAACCCCACCCTAACCCTAACACTTAACACTAAACCTTACATTTACCCTAACTGTAAACCATAACCCTAACCCAAACCCAACCCTAACCCCAACCCCTAACCACACACCCATAACTCTAAACATAAATCTAACCCTAACACTAAAACTAACCCTAAACTGAAGCCCTAACCCCTAAAACCAACCCTAAACCCTAACACCTAACCCCTAACCTCACGCTCAACCTCACCCTCACCTTAACACCTAACCCTAACCCCTAACCATAACCCTAAACCTAACTCTAATCCTAACCCTAACTCCTAACCCTAACCCTAACTCCTAATCGTAACCATAACCCTAACCCTAACGCTAACCCTAACCCCTAAACCCAACCATTAACCCCTAACCCTAATGCTAAACCTAAACTTAACCCTAACTCTTACCCCTAACGTTAACCCCTAACCCTACCCAAACCCTGACCATAACCCTAACCCTACACCCAACCCCTAAACCCTAACCCTAAAACTAACCCTAACCCTAACCCTAACCCTAAACCCAACACATAGCCTCTATCCCTAATCCTCACCCTCACGCTCAAGCTCACCCTCACCCTCACCCTCACCCGCACCCCTAACCCCTAACACCTAACCACTAACCCTAAGTATAACCCTAAACCTAACCCTAATGCAAACACTTGCCCTAACCCTAATCCTAACCCCTACCCTAACCCCTAAACCTAAACGTAACCCTAAACCTAACCCCTAAACCTAACCCTAATTCTAACCATAACCATAACACATAACCCTAACTCGAACCTCTAACCCCTAATCCCTAATCCCTAACACTAACCCTAACCCTAACCCTAACGTTAAACCTAACTCTAACCCTAGTCCTAAACCAAACCCTAACCCTAATCCTAAACCTAACACTAACCCTAACCCCTAAACATAACTATAACCCCACCCTAACCCTAACACTTAACACTAAACCTTACATTTACCCTAACTGTAAACCATAACCCTAACCCAAACCCAACCCTAACCCCAACCCCTAACCACACACCCATAACTCTAAACATAAATCTAACCCTAACACTAAAACTAACCCTAAACTGAAGCCCTAACCCCTAAAACCAACCCTAAACCCTAACACCTAACCCCTAACCTCACGCTCAACCTCACCCTCACCTTAACACCTAACCCCTAACCCTAACCCCTAACCACTAACCCTAAAGTATAACTCTAAACCTAACCCTAATCATAACCCTAACCATCACACCTAACGTTAACTCTACCCTAACCCTAACCTCTAACCCCTAATCCCTAACACTAACCCTAACTGTAACGTTAAACCTAACTCTAACTCTAACCCTAATCCTAAAACAAACCCTAAAACCCTAATCCTAAACTTAACGCTAACCCTAACCCCTAACCATAACCATAACTCTAACACTACCCCTAACACTAAACCTTACCGTTACCCTAACCGTAAACCCTAAACCTAACCCTAACCCCTGACCCTAACTCTTAACCTTAATCCTAACCCCTAACCTTTAACCTAACCCTAACACTCACCCTCACCTCCACCCTAATCCTAACCTTAACCCTAAACCTAACCCCTAACCGCTAATCCTAACGCCATCCCTAACCCTAACACTAACCCTAACTCCTCAACCTAACCCTAACCCTAACCCCTACACTGTCCCTAACCCTGAGCCTTATCCTAATCCTAACCCTAAACCTAAACCTAACCCTAACCCTAATCAAAACTCTAACCCTAACCATAAGCCTAACCGTAACCCTAATCCTAACCCTAACCCTAAACTAACACTAACCCTAAAACTAACCCTACCACTAACCCCTTACCCCTAACCCCTAACCCCTAATTCCTTACCGCTAACCCTAACCCTAACCCAAAACTTAACACTCACCCTCACCTAAATCTTAACCTCAACGCTAACCCTAACCCCTAACAACTAATCCTAACCCCTAACCCTAACCATAACACTAACCCTGAACCCAACCCCTAACCCTTAAACCTAACCCTAACTTTAAACCAAACCCTAACCATAATACCTAAACTTAATCCCTAACACCTAAACTCAACCCCTAACCGTTAACCCTAACCCTAACCCTGACCCTCACCCTAATCCTAACCTTAACCCTAACCCGAACCCCTACCCCCTAATACTAATCCCTAACACTAACACTTACCCTAACCCTAACACCTAACCCTAACCCTAATCCTAAACCTAACCCTAATCCTAACCCTAATCCTGCCCGTAACCCAAACCCTAACCCTAACCCTATCCCTAACACTAAGCCTAACTCTAAACCTAACCCTATCCCTAACCCTAACCCTAACCTTAAGGATAACCTTAATCCTAACCCTAACCGTAACCCTATCACTAACCCTAAAGTCTTACCCTAACCCTAAAGTTAAAACTAAATCTAACCATAATCCCTATCCCCTAATCCCTAACGCTAAACCTAAACCTCACCTTCACCCTAAACCTAACACCTAACCTTAACCCAAACCCTAACGCTAACCCAAACACAAACCCTAACCCTAACCCTGACTCTGAATTTAACCCTAACTCCTAGCCCTAACACTAACTCCTAACCCTAACCCTAACCCCAACCCTAAGAAGTAATCGCAAAACCCTAACCCCTAAACCTAACCATAACCCTAACCGCTAACCTTAACCCTAACCGTAACCCTAACCCTAAACCCAACCCCTAACCCTTAACTCTTATTCTAACCCTAAACCTAAACCTAACCCTAACCCTAACCCTAACCTTAAGGATAACGTTAATCCTAACCCTAACCGTAACCCTATCACTAACCCTAAAGTCTTACCCTAACCCTAAAGTTAAATCTAAATCTAACCATAATCCCTATCCCCTAATCCCTAATGCTACACCTAAACCTCACCTTCACCCTAAACCTAACACCTAACCTTAACCCAAACCCTAACGCTAACCCAAACACAAACCCTAACCCTAACCCTGACCCTGAATTTAACCCTAACTCCTAGCCCTAACACTAACTCCTAACCCTAACCCTAACCTCAACCCTAAGAAGTAATCGCAAAACCCTAACCCCTAAACCTAACCATAACCCTAACCGCTAACCTTAACCCTAACCGTAACCCTAACCCTAAACCCAACCCCTAACCCCTAACTCTTATTCTAACCCTAAACCTAAACCTAACCCTAACCATAACCTTAACCCCTAACCCTAACCCTAGCCCTAACCATAACCACTAACCCCAACCCTCACCCTTACCCTAACCCTAAATCTAAACCTAAGCCTAACCCTAAACCTATCCCTAATTAACCCTAACCAAAACCCTAAACCTAACCCCTAACCCTAACCCAAACCGCTAACCCTATCTCCTAAACCTATCCCTAACCCTAACCTAAACCCCTAAACCCAAACACCTAACCTCTAACCCTAACGCTAACCCTAACCCTAACACTAACTCTAACCCCTAACTTTAACCCCTAAACCTAACCCTAAAGTCAACACCTAACCTGTAACCCTAATCCTAACCCTAAACCTAACTCCTAACCCTAACTCTAAGCGCTAAGCCTAATCTTAACCCTAACCCTGACCCTACCCCCTTAACCTAACCCTTATCCTAGCCCTAACCCCTAACCCCTAAACCCAAACCCTACCCCTAACACTAACCCTAAGGTTAAACCTATCCCTAACTCTAGCACTAATCCTAAACCAAACACTAACCCTAAATTTAACCCTAACCCTAACCCAAAACCTGGCCCTAAAACTAACCCTAAACCTAATCTTAACCCTAACCCCAACCCCAACCCCAACGCTAACCCCAACCCTAACTCCAACGCCAACTCCTAACCCTAACTCTAAGCCTAATCCCTAACCCTAACATTAACCCTAACCCTAACCCAAAACCTAACCCTTATCCAAAGCCTAACCCCTAAACCCTAACCCTAACAATAACCCTAACCCTAAATCTAACTTAACCCCTAATCCAGCCTGAACATTGATCCTTTCTGGAGTCTTTACAAACAGACTCTCCTGACTCCAAAACAATTCTGAGTAGTCGGTGATTATGACTAAGTAGGAGGGCTCACTACCTAGATGTCATACTTCCTAGTTCTGCATGAGCACTCTTCCAACTCAAGCGGTGACTTACTGTGCCTCAGTTTCCTTGTTTTTAAAATGTGGTTGATAATTCTCCAATCTTCCACATTGTGGTTACTCAATTAAATAACTACTCTCGCCTATAGGTTATTAAAGTTAAGGGGATTGGCTACTAAGCAAAAGGCTGGCTATTTGAATCCATCCAGAGGTCCCTCAGAAGAAAGGCCTATTTTTATACTTCCAAACACTCAGCCCTGGGAAACCAATGGAGCAGAGTTCTATGAAAGACAGGGGGTCGCCAAGGGTGGGAGCAGCTAGATTGCCACTTTCCCCCCTAGTTTAACACAATTCAGGAGGCCTGGTGGAGGAATGGGTATAAAATGGGGCTGCTAACAAAATGGTCAATAATATGTAAACATGGGCCCCTATTTCAGGAGAAAGACGAGGTCTGCTAGTCCCAGAAAAGTGTCCAAGCCACCAAAACTTACACAAGGGCAATTATACCCTGCCCCATGGTGGCACTGTAAGTCACCATCAACTCGATGGCAGTGAGTGTTTTAGAGATGTACTTCCATCTGGGTTAGGCAACAAGCCTACATGCAACCTGGATCCACACTGCTCAGATGTTTGGGGCAAAATTCAGGCAACTGCTAGGCTCAAACCAACACCACTGTCTTCCTGGAGACGTGACCAGGGGCCAGGTAGCTAGCTCTCACCTCACCTATAGTTCTTTGCTCACTCCTGCAGCATGACTCACTATTCCCATGTGGATTGAAACCGAGTGAAAGGAATGTACCTCACCTTTCCATTTTCAGCTCTTAATTCTGTGACACTATGCAGGTTCTAGATTACATAGATGGTCTCCACCAACCAGGTTTCTGCTGCTACTGCCACCTAGGAAATAATTTTATGAGCATTGCCTTGATGGCCAGTAGGTCTTGCTCCTCAGGGGACAGACCCTAGTCACCCTTCTATTAACCTCCTGAGGTAATATTTTTCCACCACAAGTCCTCACCTGGCAGATGGTTGAAAATGTTCACTCAATGAGTTACAGCCTCAGCACCCAACATGAGCAATACTACTCTATCCAAGGGGATAAGTAGGAGTCAACATGGACTCGAAGGTAGTGAGTTTGGTTTGGTTTTGAGTCCTCACATGGCACACTTGTGTAAGTGAATAACACGACGTCCTGCTAACTGTAAGGACAATAGTTCGAATGACCAGATGCCACTCTGGAAAGAGAGGAGGCTTTCTATTTCCACAAATATCTGCAAATTCAGAAACCCACTGAGACAGCTCTACTGTGACCCATAGGGACACTATCCTCACAACTGAATTGATAGCAGTGATTTTTTAGTTGGGCCCTCACACTGAGGAGCACAGAGGGTAGAGTGTGTTGTGCTTGCTAACTTCATGGTCAGCAGTTTGAAACCCCCAGGACCAAGGTGAGGCTTTCAACTAACCACAAACTGTAGGGATCAGTTCTGCTCTGTCCAATTGATCATTATATATCTGAATACATTTAATAGCAGGGAACAATTATAAAACTCAAACAGAAAACCAATTGGTGCAGGGGTTTAACATCTGGATGCTAACTGCAAATTTGATCTTAGATTAGCACCAGGCAACACCCCAGGCAAAGATGAAGCTGGCGGCTCCCATAAAAATCCGCAGCCTTGGAAATCCCTGTGGGATTTCCTACTCCGTCCTGCGGAGTCACTCTGAAATAGAAGTCTCAACGAACGAGAAGGTGGCTATAAAGTAGAATCAGCAGAGTTATTGGGTAATAAGGACTGCAGGACAAAGGGTACTAGCAATATCAGAAACCTAGGGATTTGGGTGGAGTCTCTGACTGAGGCCAATGTGCTTTGAACATTACTACCACTAAACCAGCGTGAACCACTGTGAGAAGCGAAAGTGTTTTCATTGGTCTTGGTTGTCTGAATTCCACACACCTGGATCTTTTTTTTTCACTTTTAGCTTTTGCTTCTGTGTCTTCTCTTCAGCAGGCTAGTTTTTCAAGGTATTGACAGCTTTTTCTAGACTTTTGACAAACTTTAAATCTGCAGGTTTCTGGTTTGGTGCTGGCTGCATTTTTTCTAAGGAGAGATAGGGGCACAGAATCAAAGGGTATATTCACATGGTCTATGTGTCCTACTGTAGAAGTCTGACAGAACAGGCTGGTTACTGTAGTTGCCATCGCCCTGGGACTGAGTTTTTGTTGCATGAGAAGAATTATAGGGATAAAAGTGATGCAAACACAAGCAAGTAACTTTAATATATTGATGCGTTCAGACTCCAGTCTGGACACTGATCCTTTGAGGGGACTTTACATACACTCTCCCCTGACTTCCAAACAGTTCTGAGTAGTCGAACATAGTGACTGAGTTGGAGGGCTCACTGCCTAGATATCACACTTCCTTGGTTTGCATGATGGCTATTCCACCCCAAACGGTGTCTTAGTGTGCCTGAATCAATGTTTCCATCTATATCCCTAGGCTTCTGAAATTCCTAGTACCCTCTCTCCTGCAGTCTCTTTTACCCAATAACCCTGGTGTTTATAATTTATAACCACCTTTTCATTTGTGGAGATTTTAAAAAATTATTTGTTATTAAATAATGTGGTTTATGGAAATTGAAAAAAATAAGCCATTAGAAACTTATTGGCTAAAAAAATAATGCCAGTTTGCAAGGAAATGTCTGGATAGGCTGAGTGGAAAATAGTAGAGCCGGCTCAAAGTTGGCAGCCAAGCACTTGCTTCATTGAATGTGTGTCACTATCCAGTGTTGGAAGTAAATTGGCGTCATGAAACACGTCCCTGAAATATTCCCAAATCACTATTCAAAGGATTTAAACCATATTTTCCCACATTCCATTTAGCCTTACAGATCATTCAAGCTTTTAAAAAACAGGCCAATATCACATTCATTTCATCAGCCCACAACTGAATTGGCTCATATTTGTTCAAAGATCCAGAATACACAATCTCTGAATTGTGCTCTATTAAAATTATGATGAGCTACATTATGAACATCTGCTGGAGTTATCTTTGGAGGTGAGATATGTGAAACTATGAATTACAATAGTACGGAAGTAAAAGTAATTTTACATTATGAGTATCTCTATTGTTTGCATTGATCACGGTTGTCTGAAGTACACTCACCTGGAGCTTTTTTTTTTTTTCACTTGTCGCTTTTGATTCTATGTCTTCTATTCTGGTGGCTAGTTTTTCAGGATATTGACAGCTCTTTCTGGACTTCAGACAAATTCTTAGCCTGCAGTTTTGGGGTCTGGTGCTGGATTCAATTTTGTCTACGGGAGGGAGAGTACAACAAAATTGAAGAGCCTTTTCAAATGGTCCATTTGTCCTACTGGAGATGTCAGAGAGAATGGACAGTTCACTGTAGTTGGCATCCTCCCTGAGACTGAGATTTGGTTGCAGGAGCCGAATGATAGCAATAAAAGTGAAGCAAACACAAGGAAGTATCTTTAAAACATTGATCTCTCCAGAATCTAGCATGAACAATGATCCCTTGTGGGGTCTTTACACACAGTCTCTCCTGACGACAAAACAGTTCTGAGCAGTCAGTGATTGTGACTGAATAGGAGCACTCACTGCCTAGATGTAAAACTTCCTAGTTTTGCATGAGTGCTCTTCCAACTCAAGCGGTGTCTTAGTGTGCCTCATTTTCCTTGTTTGAAAAATTGGGTTGATAATTCTCCCCTCAGCATCCACTTTGTGGTTACTCAATTAAATAACTAATGACACCTATAGTTATATAAGTTAAGGGGCGTGACTACTAAGAAAAAGGCTGGCTATTTGAATCCATCCAGAGGTTCCTCAGAAGAAAGGCCTATTGTTATACTTCCAAATTCTCTAACCTGGCAAACCAATGGAGCAGAGTTCTATGACAGACAGGGGGTCCCCAAGGGTGGGAGAAGCTAGATTGCCACTTCCCCCCCTAGTTTAATACAATTCAGGAGGCCTGGTGGATGAATGGGTAGAAAATGGGGCTGCTAACAAAATGGTCAAAAATATGTAAACACTGGCCCCTATCTCAGGAGAAAGAAGAGGTCTGCTAGTCCCAGAAAAGTGTTCAAGCCACCAAAACTTACACAAGGGCAATTATACCCTGTCCCATGGTGGCACTGTAAGTCACCCTAAACTCGATGGCAAGTGAGTGTTTTAGAGATGCACTTCCATCTGGGTTAGGCAACAAGCCTACATGCAACCTGGATCCACACTGCTCAGATGTTTGGGGCAACATTCAGGCAACTGCTAGGCTCAAACCAACACCATTGTATTCCTGGAGACGTGACCAGGGGCCAGGTAGCTAGCTCTCACCTCACCTATAGTTCTTTGCTCACTCCTGCAGCATGACTCACTGTTCCCATGTGGATTGAAACCAAGTGAAAGGAATGTACCTCAAGCTTTCCATTTTCGGCTCTTAATTCTGTGACTCTATGCAGGCTCTAGATTACATAGATGGTCTCCACCAACCAGGTTGTTGCTGCTGCTGCCAGCTAGGAAAGAATTTTATAAGCATTGCCTCGATGGCCAGTAGGGCTTGCTTCTCAGGGGACAGTCCCTAGTCACCCTTCACCTAACCCCGTGAGGTAATGTTTTTCCTCCACAAGTCCTCACCTGGGAGATGGTTGAGGATGTCTACACTCATTGAGTTACCGCCTCAGCACCCCACAGGAGCAGTTCTACTCTATCCAAGTGGGTAACTAGGAGTCAACATGGACTCGAAAGTAGTGAGTATGGTTTGGTTTTGAGTCCTCACACGGCACACTTGTGTAAGTGGATAACACGATGACCTGCTAAGTGTAATGAAAATAGTTCGAATTACCAGATGCCTCTCTGGAGAGAGAGGAGGCTTTCTATTTCCACAAAGATCTGCAATCTCAGAAACCCACAGAGACAGCTCTACTGTGATCCATAGGGACACCAACCTCAGAACGGAATCAATATAAGTGATTTTTAAGTTGGGCCCTCACACTGAGGAGCACAGAGGATAGTGTGTGTTGTGCCTGCTAACTGCATGGTCAGCGGTTTGAAACCCCCAGGACCAAGGTGAGGCTTTCCACTAAACTCAACCTTTAGGGATCAGTTCTGCTCTGTCCACTTGATCATTATATATCTGAATACATTTAATAGCAGTGGATGATTATAAAACTCAAACAGAAAACCTATTCGCACAGGGGCTTAACATCTGGATGCTAACTGCAAATTTGGTCTTAGATTAGAACCAGACATCTCACCAGGACAAGGATGAAGCTGGCTGCTCCCATAAAGATCCACAACCTTGGAAATCCCTGTGGGGTTTCCTACTCTGTCCTGCAAACTCACTCTGAATCAGAAGTGTCAACGAACGAGAAGGTGGCTATAAAGTAGATTCAGCAGGGTTATTGGGTAATAGGGACTGCAGGACATAGGGTACTAGGAATTTCAGAAGCTTAGGGATTCGGGTGGAGACTCTGATTGAGGCCTATGACTTGATTCTGGCTACCACTAAACCAGCATGAACCACTGTGAGAAGTGAAAGTGTTTTCATTGTTCTCCGTTGTTTGAATTCCACTCACCTGCAGCTTTTTAAAAATTTTTTTTCACTTGTAGCTTTTGATTCTGTGTCTTCTCTTCTGCAGCCTAGTTTTTCCGGGTATTGACTGCTTTTTTGTAGACTTTTGACACACTCTTAATCTGCAGGTTTTGGGTCTGGTGCTGGCTGCAGTTTTTTCTATGGGATGGAGAGGCGCACAGAATCAAAGGGTATATTCACATGGTCTATGTGTCCTTCTGTAGAAGTCCGACAGAACAGTCTGGTTACTGTAGTTGCCATCCCCCTGGGACTGAGTTTTGGTTGCATGAGAAGAATGATAGGGATAAAAGTGATGCAAGCACAAGCAAGTATCTTTAATATATTGATGCCTTCAGACTCCAGCCTGGACTCTGATCCTTTCTGGGGACTTTACATACAATCTCCCCTGACTCCCAAACAGTTCTGAATAGTCGGTCATTGTGATTGAGTTGGAGAGCTCACTGCCTAGATATCACACTTCCTTGTTCTGCATGAGGGCTATTCCACCTCAAGCGGTGTCTTCGTGTGCCTGAATCAGTGTTTCCACCTAAATCCCTAGCCATCTGAAGTTACTAGTACCCTGTGTCCTGCAGTCCCTTTTACTGAATAACCCTGGTGTTTATACTTTATAACCACATTTTCATTGTGGAGATTTAAAGAATTATTTGTTATTAAATAATGTGGTTTACGGAAATTGAAAGAACAAGCCTTTAGAAACTTATTTGGCTAAAAAAATGCCAGTTTTCAAGGAAATGTCTGGATAGATTGAGTGGAAAATAATAGATCCGGCTCAAAGTTGGCAGCCAAGCACTCTCTTCATTGAATGTGTGTCACTATCCACACTGTTGGAGTAAATTGGCGTCATGAATCAGGTTCCAGAAAGGTTCCCAAAACACTTATCCGAGGATTGAAACCATATTTTCCCCAATTCCATTTAGCCTTCCAGATCATTCAAGCTTTTAAAAAACAGGTCAATTTCACATTCATTTCATCAGCCCACAAATGAATTGGCTCATATTAATTCAAAGATCCCGAAAACACAATGTCTGAGTTGTGCTGTATTAAAGTTATGATGAGCTGCATTATGACCATCTGCTGGAGTTTTCTTTGGAGATGAGATATGTGAAACTGTTTGAATTACAATAGTACGGAGGTAAAAGTAATTATACATTGTGATAATCTCAATTGTTTTCATTGAACTCAGTAGTCTGAAATACACTCACCTGGTGCTTTTTTTTTTTCACTTGTCGCTTTTGATTCTATCCCTTCTCTTCTGCAGGCTAGTTTTTCAGGATATTGACAGCTCTTTCTGGAATTGTGACAAACTCTTTGTCTGCAGGTATGGGGTCTAGTGCTGGCTGCAGTTTTGTCTAAGGGAGGGAGAGGGCAACAGAATCGAAGAGCCTTTTCAAATGGTCTATTTGTCCTACTGGATATGTCAGACAGACCGGACTGGTCACTGTAGTTGCCATCATCCCTGGGACTGAGATTTGGTTGCAGGAGACGGATGATAGGTATAAAAGTGATGCTAACACAAGCAAGTATCTTTAAAACATTGATCCCTCCAGAATCCAGCTTGAACACTGATCCTTTGTGAGCTCTTTACATACACTCTCTCCTAACTCCAAAACAGTTCTGAGTAGTCGGTGATTGTGATTGGGTAGGAGCACTCACTGCCTAGATGTCAAACTTCCTAGTTTTGAATGAGCACTCTTCCAACTAAAGTGGTGTCTTAGTGTGCCTCAGTTTCCTTGTTTGTAAAATGGGGTTGATGATTCTCCCCTCATCATCCACTTTGTGGTTACTCAATTAAATAACTAATCACACCTATAGGTTATAAAATGTTAAGGGGCTTGGCTACTAATCTAAAGGCTGGCTAATTGAATCCATCGGAGGTCCTGCAGAAGAAAGGCCTCTTGTTATACTTCCAAACTCTCAGCCCTGGGAAACCAATGGAGCAGAGTTCTATGACAGACAGGGTGTCGCCAAGTGTGGGAGCAGCTAGATTCCCCCCCCCCTATTTTAACACAATTCGGGAGGGCTGGTGGAGGAATGGATATAAAATGGGGCTGCTAACAAAATGGTCAAAAATATGTAAACACTGGCCCCTATCTCAGGAGAAAGAAGAGGTCTGCTAGTCCCAGAAAAGTGTTCAAGCCACCAAAACTTACACAAGGGCAATTCTACCCTGTCCCATTGTGGCACTATAAGTCACCCTCAATTCGATGGCAAGTGAGTGTTTTAGAGATGCACTTCCAACTGAGTTAGGCAACAAGCCTACATGCAACCTGGGGATCCACACTGCTCAGATATTTGGGACAACACTCAGGCAACTGCTAGGCTCAAACCAACGCCATTGTATTCCTGGAGACGTGACCTGTGGCCAGGTAGTTAGCTCTCACCTCACCTATAGTTTTTTGCTCACTCCTGCAGCATGACTCACCATTCCCATGTGGACTGAAACCAAGGGAAAGGAATGGAACTCAAGCTTTCCATTTTCAGCTGTTAATCTGTGACACTATGCAGGCTCTAGATTACATAGATGGTCTCCACCAAACAGGTTGTTGCTGCTGTTGCCACCTAGGAAAGAATTTTATGAGCATTGCCTCGATGGCCAGTAGTGCTTGCTTCTCAGGGACAGACTCTAGTCACCCGTCCATTAACCCCCTGAGGTAATATTTTTCCTCCACAAGTCCTCACCTAGGAGATGGTTGAGGATGTCTACACTCATTGAGTTACAGCCTCAACACCCCACAGGAGCAGTTCTACTCTATCCAAGAGGGTAACTAGGAGTCAACATGGACTCGAAGGTAGTGAGTTTGGTTTGGTTTTGAGTCCTCACACAGCACACTTGTGTAAGTGGATAACACGACGACCTGCTAAATGTAAGGACAACAGTTCGAATGACCAGATTCCTCTCTGGAGAGAGAGGAGGCTTTCTATTTCCACAAAGATCTGCAATATCAGAAACCCACAAGACAGCTCTATTGTGACCCATATGGACACTAACCTCAGAAATGAATCGATAGCAGTGAATTTTTAGTTGGGCCCTCACACTGAGGAGCACAGAGGGTAGAGTGTGTTGTGCCTGCTAACTGCATGGTCAGCAGTTTGAAACCCCCAGGACCAAGGTGAGGCTTTCCACTAAACACAAACTATAGGGATCAGTTCTGATCTGTCCACTTGATCACTATATATTGGAATAGGTTTAATAGCAGGGGACAATTATAAAACTCACAGAGAAATACTATTGGTGCAACAGTTTAACATCTGGATGTTACCTGCAAATTTGGTCTTAGATTAGCGCCAGACAACTCCCCAAGACACAGTTGAAGCTGGAAGCTCCCATAAAGAGCCACAGCCTTGGAAATCCCGGTGGGGTTTCGTACTCGGTCCTGCAGGGTCACTCTGAATCTGAAGTCTCAATGAATGAGAAGGTGGCTATAAAGTGGAATCAGCAGGGTTATTGGGTAATAGGGACTGCGGAACACAGGGTAATAGGAATTTCAGAAGCCTAGGTATTTGGGTGGAGACTCTGATTCAGGCCTATGTGACTTGGACCTGGCTACCACTAAAACAGCGTGAACCACTGTGAGAAGCCAAAGTGTTTTCATTGGTCTCGGTTGTCTGAATTCTTTGTCTTCTCTTCTGCAGCCTAGTTTTTCAGGGTATTGACAGCTTTTTCTAGACTTTTGACACACTCTTAATCTGCAGGTTTTGGGTCTGGTGCTGGCTGCAGTTTTTTCTATGGGAGGTAGAGGGGCACAGAATCAAAGGGTATACTTACATGGTCTATGCGTCCTACTGTATAAGTCAGACAGAACAGTCTGGTTACTGTAGTTGCCATCCCCCTGGGACTGAGTTTTGGTTGCATGAGAAGAATGATAGGGATAAAAGTGATGCAAGCACAAGCAAGTATCTTTAATATATTGATGCCTTCAGACTCCAGCCTGGACTCTGATCCTTTCTGGGGACTTTACATACACTCTCCCCTGACTCCCAAACAGTTCTGAATAGTCGGTCATTGTGATTGAGTTGGAGAGCTCACTGCCTAGATATCACACTTCCTTGGTCTGCATTAGGGCTATTCCACCTCAAGTGGTGTCTTAGTGTGCCTGAATCAGGGTTTCCACCAAAATCTCTAGGCTTCTGAAATTCCTAGGTCCCTGTGTCCTGCAGTTTCTTTTAACCAATAACCCAGGTGTTTATACTTTATGATCACCCTTTCATTTGTGCAGATTTAAAAAATTATGTGTTATTAAATAATGTGGTTTATGGAATTTTTAAAAATAAGCCATTAGAAACTTATTTGGCTAAAAAAATAATGCCAGTTTTCAAGGAAATGTCTGGATAGGCTGAGTGGAAAATAATAGAGCCGGCTCAAAGTTAGCAGCCAAGTACTTGGATCATTGAAGATGTGTCACTATCCACAGTGTTGGAAGTAAATTGGCGCCATAAAATAAGTACCTGAAAGTTTCCCAAATCAGTATTCCAAGGATTTAAACCATATTTTCCCCCATTCCATTTAGACTTCCAGATCATTCAAGCTTTAAAAAAAAACGGGACAATTTCACAATCATTTCATCAGCCCACAACTGATTTGGCTCATATCCGTTCAAAGACCCAGAAAACACAATGTCTTAGTTGTGCTGTATTATAGTTACGATGAGCTGCATTAAGACGATCTGCTGGAGTTATCTTTGGAGGTGAGATATATGACACTGTTTGAATTACAACAGTACGGAAGTAAAAGTAATTTTACACTGTGAGAAACTCTATTGTTTTCATTGATCTCGGTTGTCTGAATTACACTCACCTGGAGCTTTTTTTTTTTTTCACCTGTCGCTTTTGATTCTATGTTTTCTCTTCTGCAGTCTAGTTTTTCAGGATATTGACAGCTCTTTCTGGACTTGTGACAAACTCTTAGCCTGCAAGTTTGATGTCTGGTGCTGGCTGCAATTTTGTCTAAGGGAGGGATTGGGCAACAAAATCGAGGAGCCTTTTCAAATGGTCTATTTGTCCTACTGGAGATGTCAGACAGAACGGACTGTTCACTGTAGTTGCCATGCTCCCTGGTACTGAGATTTGGTTGCAGAACACGAATGATAGGGATAAAAGTGATGCAAACACTAGCAAGTATCTTTAATACATTGATCCCTCCAGAATCCAGTCTGAACATAGACCTTTGTGGGGTCTTTACATACAATCTCTGATCCATTGGCTGCTATCTCAGGAGAAAGAAAAGGTCTGCTACTCCCAGAATAGTGTTCTAGCGACAAAAACATACACACAGGCAATTCTACCCTCTCCCATGAGGGCACTACAATTCTTCCTCAAATCGATGGGAGTGTGTGTTTTAGAGATGCACTTCCATCTGGGTTAGGCAGCAAGACGACATGCAACCTGGATCCACCCTGCTCAGATGTTTGGGGCAACATTCAGTAATTGCTAGGCTCAAACAAACACCATTGTCTTCCTTGTGACGTGACCGGTGGCCAGGTAGCTAGCTCTCACCTCACCTATAGTACTGTGCTCACACCTGCAGCATGACTCACTATTTCCCTGTGGATTGAAATCATGGAAACAAATGTAACTTAAGCTTGCAATTTTCAGCTGTTAATTCTGTGACACTATGCAGGTTCTAGATTACATAGATGGTCTCCACCAACCAGGTTGCTGCTGCTGCTGCCACCTAGGAAAGAATTTTATGAGCATTGCCTGGATGGCCAGTAGGGCTTGCTCCTCAGGGGAAAGATTCTAATCACCCTTCCATTAAACACCTTAGGTAATATTTTTCCTCCCCAAGTCCTCACCTGGGAGATGGTTGAGGATGTCTACACTCATTGAGTTACAGCCTCAGCATCCCACAGGAGCAGTTCTACTCTATCCAATATGATCACTAGGAGTCAAAATGACTCGAAGGTAGTGAGTTTGGTTTGGTTTTGAGTCCTCACAGAGCACACTTTTGTAAGTGGATAACACGACGGCCTTCTAAATCTAAGGTCAAGAGTTCGAACCAACGGATGGTTCTCTGGAAAAAAGAGGAGGCTTTCCATTTCCACCAATATCTGAAATCTCAGAAACCCACAGAGACAGCTCTACTGTGACCCATAGGAACACTAACCTCAGAAGTGAATCGATAGCAGTGATTTTTTAGTTGGACCCTCACATTGAGGATCACCGGGGGTATAGTGTGTTGGGCCTGCTAACTTCTTGGTCAGCAGTGTGAAACCACCAGGACCAAGGTGAGGCTTTCCACTAAACCCAAACTGTGGGGATCAGTTCTGCTCTGTCCACTTACTCACTATATATCGAAAAGACTTAATAGCAGTGGATGATTATAAAACTCAAACAGAAACCCTATTGTTGCAGGGGTATACATCTGGATGCTAACTGCAAGTTTGGTGTTAGAAAAGCACCAGACAACTCCCTAGGACAAAGATGAAGCAGGCTACTCCCATAAAGATCCACAGCCTTGTAAATCTCAGGGGGGTTTCCTACTCTGTCTGTAGAGTCACTCTGGATCAGAAGTCTCAACGAACGAGAAGGTGGGTATAAAGTAGAATCAACAGTGTTATTGGGAAATAGGGACTGCAGTACACAGGGTACTAGGAATTTCAGAAGCCTATGGATTTGTGTGGAGACACTGATTCAGGCCAATGTGACTTGAACCTGGCTACCATTAAACCAGCATTAACCACTGTGAGAAGCTCTAGTGTTTTCATTGGTCTCGGTTGTCTGATTTCCGCTCAACTGGAGCTTTTTTATTCACTTGTAGCTTTTGATTCTGTGTCTTCTCTTCTGCAGGCTAGATTTTCAGGGCAACAGTATCGAAGAGCCTTTTCAAATGGCCTACTTGTACTACTTGAGATGTCAGACAGATGGAATGTTCACTGTAGTTGCCATCATCACTGGGACAGAGATTTAGTTGCAGGAGACATATGGTAGGGATAAAAGTGATGCAAACACAGCAAGTATCTTTAAAATATTGATCCCTCCAGAATCCAGCCTGAACATTAATCCTTTGTGGGGTCTTTACATACAGCCTCTCCTGACTCCAAAACTGTTCAGAGTAGTCAGTGATTGTGAATGAGTAGGAGGGCTCACTGCCTAGATGTCAAACTTCCTAGTTCTGCATGAGCACTCTTCCAACTCAAGCGGTGTCTTAGTGTGACTCAGTTCCCTTATTTCGACAATGGGTTTAATAATTCTCCCCTCATCATCCACTTTGTGGTTACTCAATTAAATAACTAATCACGCGTATTGGTTATTTAAACTGAAGGGTCTTGGCTACTAAACAAAAGGCTGGCTATGTGAATCCATACAGAGGTCCCTCAGAAGGAAGGCCTATTGTTATACTTCCAAACTCTCAGCCCTGGGAAAACAATGGAGCAGAGTTCTATGACAGACAGGGGGTGGCCAAGAGTGGGAGCAGCTCGATTGCAACTCCCCCCCCCCTAGTTTAACACAATTCAGGAGGCCTTCTGGCGGAATGGGTGTAAAATTGGGCTGAACAAAATGGTCCAAAATATATAAGGATTGGCCCCTATCTCATGAGAAAGAAGAGGTCTCCTACTCCCAGAAAAGTGTTCCAGCCACCAAAACCTACACAAGGGCAATTCGACCCTGTCCCGTGATGGCGCTATAAGTCACCATCTACTTGATCAGAGTGAGTGTTTTACAGATGCACTTGCATGTGGGTTAGGCAGCAAGACTACATGCAACCTGAATCCACCCTGCTCAGACGTTTGGGGCAACATTTAGGCAACTGCTAGGCTCAAACCAACACCATTGTTTTCCTGGAGACGTGACCAGTGGCCAGGTAGCTAGCTCTCACCTCACCTATAGTCCTTTGCTCACTCCTGCAGCATGACTCACTATTCCCTTGTGAATTGAAACAAACGGAAAGGGGTGTAACTCAAGCTTTCCATTTTCTGCTGTTAATGTTGTGACACTATGCAGGCTTTAGATTAAATAGATGGTCCCACCAACCAGGTTGCTGCTTCTGCTGCCACCTAGGAAAGAATTTTATGAGCATTGCCTCGATGGCCAGTAGGGCTTGCTTCTCAGGGGACAGACTCTAGTCACCCTTCCATTAAGCCCCTTGGGTAATATTGTTCCTCCACAAGCCCTCACTAGGAGATGGTTGAGGATGTCTACATTCATTGAGTTACAGCCTCAGCACCCCACAGGAGCAGTTCTACTCTATCCAAGAGGGTAACTAAGACAAAACATGGACTTGAAGGTAGTGAGTTTGGTTTGATTTTGAGTCCACACAGAGCACACTTGTGTACGTGGATTACACGATGGCCTGCTAACTGTAAGAACAGCAGTTAGAATGACCAGATGCCTCTCTGGAGAGAGAGGAAGCTTTCTATTTCCACAAAGATCTGCAATCTCAGAAACCATCAGAGACAGCTATACTTTGACCCATAGGGACACTAACCTCAGAACTGAATCGATAGCAGTGAATTTTTAGTTCGGCCCTCACACTGAGGGGCATAGTGTGTAGAGTTTGTTGTTGCTGCGAACTGCACGGTCAGCAATTTGAAACCCCCAGGACCAAGGTGAGGCTTTCCACTAAACGCAAACTGTACGGATCAGTACTGCTCTGTCCACATGATCACTATATATCAGAATAGATTTAATAGCAGGGGACAATTATAAAACTCAAACAAAAACCTATTAATGCAAGGGTTTAACATCTGGATGCTAACTGCAAGTTTAGTGTCAGAAAAGCACCACACAACTGCCCAGGACAAAGATGAAGCTGGCTGCTCCCATAAAGTTCCGCAGCTTTGGAAATCCCGTTGGAATTTCCTACTCTTTCCTGCAGAGTCACTCAGAATCAGAAGTCTCAACAAACGAGAAGGTGGCTATAAAGTAGATTCAGCAGGGTTATTGGGTAATAGGGACTGCAGGACACAGGGTAGTAGGAATTTCAGAAGCCTAGGGATTTGGGTGGTGACTCTGATTCAGGCCAATGTGACTTGAACCTGGCTACAACTAAACCAGCATGATCCACTGTGAGAAGCGAAAGTGTTTTCATTGGTCTCGGTTGTCTGAATTCCACTCACCTGGAGCTATTTTTTTTTCACTTGTAGCCCTTGATTCTGTGTCTTCTATTATGCAGGCTGGTTTTTTAGGGTATTGATACCTCTTTCTAGATTTGAAAAACTCTTCATCTGCAGGTTTTCGGTCTGGTGCTGGCTGCAGTTTTGTCTATAGGAGGGAGAGGAGAAAAGATTCAAAGTGTCTATTCAGATGCTCTAGGTGTCCTACTGTAGAATCAGACAGAACAATCTGTTTACTGCAGTTGCCATCCCCCTGGGACTGAGTTTTGGTTTCATGAGAAGAATGATAGGGATAAAAGTGATGTGAACACAAGCAAGTATCTTAATATATTGAGGCCTTCAGACTCCAGCCTGGACATTGATCCTGTCTGGGGACTTTACATATACTCTCCCATGACTCCAAAACAGTTCTGAGTAGTCGGACATTGTGACTGAGTTGGAGGGCTCGCTGCCTATATATCACACTGCCTTGGTCTGCATGAGGGTATTCCACTTCAAGCGGTGTCTTGGTGTGCCTGAATCAGTGTTTCCACCAAAATCCCTAGGCTTCTGAAGTTCCTAGTACCCTGTGTCTTGCATCCCTTTTGCCCTATAACCCTGGTGTTTATACTTTATAACCACCTTTTCATTTGCAGAGATTAAAAAAATTATTTTTTATTAAATAATGTGGTTTATGGAGATTGAAAAATTAAGCCATTAGAAACTTATTTGACTAAAAAAATTAATGCCAGTTCGGAAGTAAATGTCTGGATAAACAGAGTGGAAAATAATAGAGCCGGCTCAAAGTTGGCTGCCAAGCACTTGCTTCATTGAATGTGTGTCACCATCCACAGTGTTGGGAGTAAATTGGCGTCATGAATCAGGTTCCTGATAGGTTCCAAAATCACTCTTCTAAGGATTTAAACCATATTTTCGCCCATTCCATTTAGCCTTCCAGATCATTCAAGCTTTTAAAAAACAGGTCAATTTCACATTCATTTACTCAGCCCACAACTGAATTGGCTCATATCCTTTCAAAGACCCAGAAAAAAAATCTCTGAGTTGTGCTGTATTAAAGTTATGATGAGCTGCGTTATGACAATCTGCTGAAGTTATCTTTGGAGGTGAGATATGTGAAATTGTTTGAATTACAATAGTACAGAAGTAAAAGTAATTTTACACTGTGAGAAGCGCTATTGTTTTCATTGATCTCGGTTGTCTGAATTACACTCACCTGGAATTTTTTTTTCACTTGTCGCTTTTGATTCTATGCCTTTTCTTCTGCAGGCTAGTTGTTCAGGATATTGGCAGCTGTTTCTGGACTTGTGACAAACTCTTAGCCCGCAGGGTTGGGGTCTGGTGCTGGCTGCATTTTTCTCTACGGGAGGGAGAGGGCAGCAGAATCAAACAGCCTTTTCAGATGGTCTATTTGTCCTTCTGGAGATGTCAGAAAGAAAGGAGTGTTCACTGTAGATGCCATTCTCCCTGGGACTGAGATTTAGTTGCAGGAGGCGAATGATAGTGATAAAAGTGATTCAAACACAAGCAAGTATCTTTAAAACATTGATCCCTCCAAAATCCAGCCTGAATATTGATCCTTTGTGGGGTCTTTACACACATTCTCTCCTGATTCCAAAACAGTTCTGAGTAGTTGGTGATTGTGACTGGGAAGGAGGGCTGACTGCCTTGATGTCAAATTTCCTAGTTCTGCATTAGCACTCTTCCAACTCAAGCGGTGTCTTAGTGTGCCTCCGTTTCCTTTTTTGGAAAATGGGGTTGATAATTCTCCCCTCATCATCCACTTTGTTGTTACTCAATTAAATAACAAATAACGCCTATAGGTTATTTAAAATTAAGGGGCTTGGCTACTAATCAAAAGGCTGGCTATTTGAATCCATCCAGAGATCCCTCCGAAGAAAGGACTTGTGTTATACTTCCAAACACTCAGTCCTGGGAAACCAATGTAGCAGAGTTCTATGACAGAGAGTGGGGCGCCAAGTGTGGGAGCAGCTAGATTGCCACTTTCCCCCACTATTTCACACAATTCAGGAGGCCTGGTGGAGGAATGGGTATAAAATGAGGCTGCTAACAAAATGGTAAAAATATATAAATATTGGCCCCTATCTCATAAGAAAGAAGAGATCTCCTACTCCCAGAAAAGTGTTCCAGCCACCAAAACTTACATAGGGCAATTTTACCCAGTTCATGGTGGCACTATAAGTCACCATCTACTTGATTAGAGTGGTTTAGAGATGCACTTCCATCTGGGTTAGGCAGCAAGACTACATGCAACCTGGATCCATCCTACTCAGATGTTTGGGGCAACATTTAGGCAACTGCTAGGCTCAAACCAACACCATTGTTTTCCTGGAGACATGACCAGTGGCCAGGTAGCTAGCTCTCACCTCACCTATAGTTCTTTGCTCACTCCTGCAGCATGACTCACTATTCCCTTGTGAATTGAAACAAATGGAAAGGAATGTAACTCAAGCTTTCCATTTTCTGCTGTTAATGTTGTAACACTATGCAGGCTCTAGATTATATAGCTGGTCCCACCAACCAGGTTGCTGCTTCTGCTGCCACCTAGGAAAGAATTTTATGAGCATTTCCTCGATGGCCAGTAGGGCTTGCTCCTCAGGGGACAGACTCTAGTCACCCTTCCATTAAGCCCCTTGCGTAATATTTTTCCTCCACAAGCCCTCACCTGGGCAATGGTTGAGGATACCTACACTCATTGAGTTACAGCTTCAGCACCCCACAGGAGCAGTTCTACTCTATCCAAGAGGGTAACTAAGACTCAACAAGGACTTGAAGGTAGTGAGTTTGGTTTGATTTTGAATCCTCACACAGCACACTTGTGTAAGTGGATAACACAATGGCCTGGAGAGAGAGGAGGCTTTCTATTTCCACGATCATCTGCAATCTCAGAACCCCACAGAGACAGCTCTACTGTGACCCATAGGGACATTAACCTCAGAACTGAATCGATAGCAGTGAATTTTTAGTTGGGCCCTCACACTGAAGGGCATAGAGGGTAGAGTTTGTTGTTGCTCTGAACTGCATGGTCAGCAATTTGAAACCCCCAGGACCAAGGTGAGGCTTTCCACAAAACAAAAACTATATGGATCAGTTCTGCTCTGTCCACATGATCACTATATATCAGAATAGATTTAAGAGCAGGGGACGATTATAAAACTCAAACAGAAAACCTATTAATGCAAGGGTTTAACATCTGGATGCTAACTGCAAGTTTAGTGTCAGAAAAGCACCACACAACTCCCCAGGACAAAGATGAAGCTGGCTGCTCCCATAAAGTTCCGCAGCTTTGGAAATCCCGTTGGAATTTCCTACTCTTTCCTGCAGAGTCAATCAGAATCAGAAGTCTCAACGAACGAGAAGGTGGCTATAAAGTAGATTCAGCAGGGTTATTGGGTAATAGGGAGTGCAGGACACAGAGTACTAGGAATTTCAGAAGCTTGGGATTTGGGTGGAGACTCTGATTCAGGCCAATATGACTTGAACCTGGCTACCACTAAACGAGCGTGAACAACTGTGAGAAGCGAAAGTATTTTCATTGGTCTGGGTTGTCTGCATTCCACTCACCTGGAGCTATTTTTATTCTCACTTGTAGCTTTTGATTCTGTGTCTTCTCATATGCAGGCTGGTTTTTCAGGGTATTGACAGCTCTTTCTAGATTTGAAAAACTCTTCATCAGCAGGCTGCGGGTCTGGTGCTTGCTGCAATTTTGTCTATAGGAGGGAGAGGGGAACAGAATCAAAGGGTCTATTCAGATAGTCTAGGTGTCCTACTGTAGAAATCAGACAGAACAATCTGTTTCCTGCAGTTGCCATCCCCCTGGGACTGAGTTTTGGTCGCATGAGAAGAATGATAGGGATAAAAGTGATGCGAACACAAGCAAGTAGCTTTAATATATTGATGCCTTCAGGCTCCAGCCTGAACACTGATCCTTTGTGGGTCTTGACATACAGTCTATCCTGACTCCAAAACAGTTCTGAGTAGTCGGTCACTGTGACTGAGTTTGAGGGCTCACTGCCTAGATATCAAACTTCCTTGGTCTGCATGAGGGCTATTCCACCTCAAGCGGTGTCTTAGTGTGCCTGAATCAGTGTTTTCACCTAAATCCCTAGGCTTCTAAAGTTCCTAGTACACTGTGTCCTGCAGTCCCTTTTACACAATAACCCTGGTGTTTACACTTTATAACCACCTTTTCATTTATGGAGATTAAAAAAATTATTTGTTATTAAATAATGCGTTTATGGAAATTGGAAAAATAAGCCATTATAAACTTATTTGGCTAACGAAAAATAATACCAGTTTGTAAGGAAAAGTCTGGATAGACTGGGAAGAAAATAATAGACCGGCTCAAAGTTGGCTGCCAAGCACTTTCTTCAGTGGATGTGTGTCACTATCCACAGTATTAGAAGTAAATTTGGGTCATGAAAAAGTTTCCTGAAAGGTTCCCAAATCACTATTCCAAGGATTTAAACCATATTTTCCCACTTTCCATTTAGCCATCCATATCACTCAAGCTTTTAAAAAACAGGTCAATTTCACATTCATTTCATCAGCCCACAACCGAATTGGCTCAGATCAGTTCAAAGACCCAGAAAATATAATCTCTGAGTTGTGATGTATTAAAGTTATGATGTGCTGCTTTATGATCATCTGCTGCAATTATCTTTAGAGGTGAGATATATGAAACTGTTTGAATTACAATAGTACAGAAGAAAAAGCAATTATACCCTGTGAGAAGCTTTATTATTTTCATTGATCGGGGTTGTCTGAATTACACTCACCTGGAGCTCTTTTATTCTTTTACACCTGTCACTTTTGATTCTATGTCTTGTTTTCTGCATGCTAGTTTTTCAGGATAATGACAGCTCTTTCTGGACTTGTGACAAACTCTTAGCATGCAGCTTGGACTCTGGTGCTGCCTGCAGATTTTTTTAAGGGAGGGAGAGAGCAACATAATCGAAGAGCCTTTTCTGATGGTCTATTTGTCCTACTGGAGATGTCACATAGAACGGACTGTTCACTGTAACAGCCATCCTCCCTGGGACTGAGATTTGGTTGCAAGAGACGAATGATAGGGATAAAAGTAATGCAAACACAAGCAAGTAAACTTTAATACATTGATCCCTCCAGAATCTAGCCTGAATATTGATCCTTGGTGTGGTCTTTACATACAGTCTCTCCTGACTCCAAAACAGTTCAGAGTAGTCGGTGATTGTGACTGAGTATGAGGGCTCACTGCCTAGATGTCAAACTTCCTAGTTCTGCATAAGCGCTCTTCCAACTCAAGCGGTGTCTTAGTGTGCTATAGTTTCCTTCTTTGGAAAATGGGTTTGATATTTCTCCCCTCATCATCCACTTTGTGGTTACTGAATTAAACAACTAATAACGCCTATGCGTTATTTAAAGTAAAGGTGCTTGGCTACTAAGCAACAGGCTGGCTATTTGAATCCATCCAGGGGTCCCTCAGATAAAGGCCTGTTGTTATACTTCCAAACTCTCACCCTGGGAAATCAATGGAGCAGAGTTCTATGACAGACAGTGGATCGCCAAGTGTGGGAGCAGCTATATTGCCAATCTCCCCCCCCCCTATTTTAACACAATTCAAGATGCCTGGTGGTGGAATGGTAGTAAAATGGGGCTGCTAACAAAATGGTCAAAAATATATAACCATTGGCACCTATCTCAGGAGAAAGAAGAGGTCTGCTACTCCCAGAAACGTGTTCCAGCCAACAAAACATACACAAGGATAGTTCTAGCCTGTCCCATGTTGGCACTATAAGTCACCCTCAACTCGATGGCAATGAGTGTTTTAGAGATGCACTTCCATATGTGTTAGGCAGCAAGACTACCTGCAATCTGGGTCCACCCTGCTCAGATGTTTGGGGCAACATTCAGGCAACTGCTAGGCTTAAACCAACACCATTGTCTTCCAGGAGACGTGACCTGTGGCCAGGTAGCTAGCTTTCACCTCACCTATAGTTCTTTGGTCACTCCTGCAGCATGATTCAATATTCCCATGTGGATTGAAACCAAGGAAAAGGGATGTAACACAAGCTTTCCATTTTCAGCTGTTAATTCTCTGACACTATACAGGCTCTAGATTACATAGATGATCTCCACCAAGCAGGTTGCTGCTGCTGCTGGCACCTAGGAAATAATTTTAACAGCATTGCCTCGATGGCCATTAGGGCTTGCTCCTCAGGGGACAATCTCTAGTCACCCTTCTATTAAGTCCCTTAGGTAATATTTTTCCTCGACATGACCTCACCTGGGAGATGGTTGAGGACGTCTACACTCATTGAGTTACAGCCTAAGCACCCCACAGGAGCAGTTCTACTCTATCCAAGAGGGTAACTAGGACTCAACATGGACTCTAAATTGGTGAGTTTGTTTTGGTTATGAGTAATCACACAGGACACTTGTGTAAGTGGATAAGATGACTGGCTGCTAACATTAAGGTCAAAAGTTCGAACCACCGGATGCTACTATGGAAAAAGAGGAGGCATTCTATTTCCACAAAGATCTGCAATCTCAGAAACCCACAGAGACAGCTCTACTGTGACCCATAGGGACTCTAACCTCAGAACTGAATCGACAGCAGTGATTTTTTAGTTGGGCCCTCACACTGAGGAGCACAGGGGGTAGAGTGTCCTGTCCCTGCTAACTGCATGGTCAGCAGTTTGAGACCACCAGGACCAAGGTGAGGCTTTCCACTAAACACAAACTGTAGTGATTAGTTCTGCACTGTACACTTTATCACTATATATCGGAATAGATTTAATAGAAGGGGACGATTATAAAACTCAAACAGAAACCCTATTGGGACATGGGTTTAACTTCTGGATGCTAACTGCAAGTTTGGTGTTAGAAAACCACCAGACAACTCCCCAGGACAAAGATGATGCTGGCTGCTCCCATAAAGATCCGCAGTCTTGCAAATCACAGTGGGATTTCCTACTCTGACCTGCAGATTCACTCTGAATCAGAAGTCTCAACGAACGAGAAGGTGGCTATAAAGTACAATCAGCAGGGTTATTGGGTAATAAGGACTGCAGGACAAAGGGTACTAGCAATATCAGAAACCTAGGGATTTGGGTGGAGTCTCTGACTGAGGCCAATGTGACTTGAACATGACTACCACTAAACCAGCGTGAACCACTGTGAGAAGCGAAAGTGTTTTCATTGGTCTCGGTTGTCTGAATTCCACACACCTGGATCTTTTTTTTTTCACTTTTAGCTTTTGCTTCTGTGTCTTCTCTTCTGCAGGCTAGTTTTCAGGGTATTGACAGCTCTTTCTAGACATTTGACAAACTCTAAATCTGCAGGTTTCAGGTCTGGTGTTGGCTGCAGTTTTGTCTATGGGAGGGAGAGGGGCACAGAATCAAAGGGTCTATTCAGATGGTCTATGTGTGCTACTGTAGAAGTCAGACAGAACAGTCTGGTTACTATAGTTGCCATCACCCTGTGAGTGAGTTTTGGTTTCATGGGAAGAATGATAATGATAAAAGTGATGCAAACACAAGCAAGTAGCTTTAATATATTGATGCCTTCAGACTCCAGTCTGGACACTGATCCTTTGTCGGGAATTTACGTACAGTCTCTCCTGACTCCAAAAAAGTTCTGAGTACTCGGTCATTGTGACTGTTGGAGGGCTCACTGCCTAGATATCACACTTCCTTCGTGTGCATGCAGGCTATTCCACCTCAAGCGGTGTCTTAGTGTGCCTGAATCAGGGTTTCCACCAAAATCCCTAGGCTTCTGAAGTTCCTAGTACCCTGTGTCCTACAGTCCCTTTTACCCAATAACCCTGGTGTTTATACTATATAACCACCTTTCCATTTGTGGAGATTAAAAATATATATTTGTTATTAAATAATGTGGTTTATGGAAATTGAGAAAGTAAGCCATTAGAAACTTATGAGGCTAAAAAAAAAATAATGCCAGTTTGCAAGGAAATGTCTGGATAGGCTGAGTGGAACATAATAGAGCCGGCTCAAAGTTGGCAGCCAAGCACTTGCTTCATTGAATGTGTGTCACTATCCACAGTGTTGGAAGTAAATTGGCGTCATGAAACACGTCCATGAAAGGCTCCAAAAAAAGAAAAAAAAAAGATTCCCAAATCACTATTCCAAGGATTTAAACCACATTTTCCCCCATTCCATTTAGACTTCCAGATCATTCAAGCTTTTAAAAAACAGGCCAATTTCACATTCATTTCATCAGCCCACAACTGAATTGGCTCATATTAGTTCAAAGATCCAGAAAACACAATCTATGAGTTGTGCTGTATTAAAGTAATGATGAGCTACAGTATGAGCATCTGCTGGAGTTTTCTTTGGAGGTGAGATATGTGAAACTGTTTGATTTACAATAGTACGGAAGTAAAAGTAATTTTACACTGTGAGAAGCTCTATTGTTTTCATTGATCTTGGTTGTCTGAATTACACTCACCTGGAGCTTCTTTTTCTTTTTCCCCTGTCGCTTTCAATTCTATGTCTTCTTTTCTGCAGGCTAGTTTTTAAGCATATTGACAGCTCTTTCGGGACTTGTGACAAACACTTTGTATGCAGGTCGGGGTCTGGTGCTGGATGCAGTTTTGTCTACGGGAGGGAGACGGCAACAGAATCAAAGAGCCTTTTCAAATGGTCTATGTGCCCTACTGGAGATGTCAGATAGAACGGACTGTTCACTGTATTAGCCATTCCCCTTGGACTGAGATTTGGTTGCATGAGAAGAATGATAGGGATAAAAGTGATGCAAACACAAGCGAGTATCTTTAATACATCGATACCTCCAGAATCCAGCCTGGACAGTGATCCTTTCTCGGGACTTTAAATAGTCTCCCCTGACTCCAAAACAGTTCTGAGTAGTCGGTGATTGTGACTGAGTAGGAGGGCTCACTGCCTAGATATCACACTTCCTTGTTCTGCATGAGGGCTATTCTACCTCAAGCGGTGTATTAGTGTGCTTGAATCAGTGTTTCCACAAAAATCCCTAGGCTTCTGAAGTTCCTAGTACCCTTTGAACTACAGTCCCTTTTACACAATAACCCTGGTGTTTATATTTTATAACCACCTTTTCATTTGTGGAGATTAAAAAAAGTATTTGTTATTAAATAATGCAGTTTATGGAAATTGAAAAAATAAGCCATTAGAAATAATGCAAGTTTGCAAGAAAATATCTGGATAGGCTGCGTGGAAAATAATAGAGCAGGGTCAAAGTTGGCAGCCAAGCAATTGCTTCATTGAATGTGTCACTATCCACAGTGTTGGAAGTAAATTGGCTTCATGAAACAGGTTCCTGAAAGGTTCCTAAATCACTATTCCAAGGATTTAAACCATATTTTCCCACATTCCATTTAGCCTTCCAGATCACTCAAGCTTTTAAAAAACAGGTCAATTTCCCATTCATTTCATCAGCCCACACTGAATTGGCTCGCATCAGTTCAAAGACCCAGAAAACATAATCTCTGAGTTGTGATGTATTAAAGTTATGATGTGCTGCTTTATGATCATCTGCTGCAGTTATCTTTGGAGGTGATATATGTGAAACTGTATGAATTACAATAGTATGGAAGTAAAAGCAATTATACACTGTAAGAAGCTCTATTGTTTTCATTGATCTCAGTTTTCGGAATTACACTCACCTGGACCTCTATTTTTCTTTTACACCTGTCACTTTTGATTCTATGTCTTGTCTTCTGCATGCTAGTTTTTCAGGATAATGACAGCTCTTTCTGGACTTGTGACAAACTCTTAGCTTGCAGGTTGGTCTCTGGTGCTGACTGCAGATTTTTCTAAGGGAGGGAGAGAGCAACATAATCGAAGAGCCTTTTCTGATGGTCTATTTGTCCTGCTGGAGATGTCACACAGAACGGACTGTTCACTGTAGTAGCCATCCTCCCTGGGACTGAGATTTGGTTGCAGGAGACGAAAGATAGGGATAAAAGTGATGGAAACACAAGCAAGTAACTTTAATACATTGATCCCTGTATTAAAGTAGCTATGTGGCAACTGGTCATGTCTCCAGGAAGATAAAGGTGTTGATTTGAGCCTAGCAGTTGTCTGAATGTTGCCCCAAACATCTGAGCAGGGTGGATTCAAGTTGCATGTATTCTTGCTGCCTAAAGCAGCGGAAGTGCATCTCTAAAACATGCACTGCCATCGAGTTGATGGTGACTTATAGTGCCAACATCGGACAGGGTAGAATTGCCCTTGTGTATGTTTTGGTGGCTGGAACACCTTTCTGGGTGTAGCAGACCTCTCCTTTCTCCTGAGATAGTCGCCAGTGGTTATATATTTTTTGAACACTTGGTTAGCAGCCGCATTTCACACCCATTCCTCTACCAGGCCTCCTGAATTATGTTTAAAAAAAGGGGGGGAGTGGCAATCTAGTTTCACCCACTCTAGGCGACCCCGTGTCATAGAACTCTGATCCATTGGTTTCCCAGGCCTGAGATTTTGGAGGTATAACACCAGGCCTTCCTTCTGAGGGACCCCTGGATGGATTCAAATAGCCAGCCTTTTGATTAGTACCCAAGCCCCTTAACGTTAAATAACCTATAGGCATTATTTGTTATATAATTGAGTAACCAGAAAGTGGATGATGAGGGGAGAATTATCAACCCCATTTTTCAAACAAGGAAACTGAGGCACACTAAGACACCTCTTCATTTGAAAGAGTGCTCATGCAGAACTAGGAAGTTGGACTTCTAGGCAGTCAGCCCTCCTACTCAGTCACAATCACCGACTACTCAGAACTGTTTTGGAATCAGGATAGACTGTATGTAAAGACCCACAAAGGATCAATGTTCAGGCTGGATAGTGGGGGAGCAATGTATGAAAAATACTTCCTTGTGTTTGCATCACTTTTATCCCTATCATTCTTCTCCTGCAACCAAATCTCAGTCCCAGGGAGGATGGCAACTACAGTTAACAGTCCGTTCTGTCTCACATCTCCAGTAGGACAAATAGACCATTTGAAAATGCTCTTGGATTCTCTTCCCTCTTCCTCCCGTAGACAAAACTGCAGCCAGCACCAGACACCACACCTGCATGCTAAGAGTTTGTCACAGATCCAGAAAGAGCTGTCAATATCCTGAAAAACTAGCCTGCAGAAGAGAAGACATAGAATCAAAAGAGACAAATGAAGAAGAAAAAAAACCCCTCCAGGTGAATGTAATTCCGACAGCCAAGACCAATGAAAACAACAGAGTTTCTCACAGTTTAAAATTACTTTTATTTCTGTACTATTGTAATTCAAACAGTTTCACATGTTACCTCCAAAAATAACTCCAGCAGAAGGTCATAATGCAGCACATCATAATTTTAAAACAGCACAACTCAGAGATTGTGTTTTCTGGGTCTTTGAACTGATGTGAGCCAATTCAGTTGTGGGCTGGTGAAGTTGGCCAGTTTTTTAAAAGCTAGAATGATCTGGAGGGCTAAATGGAATGGGGGAAAATATGGTTCAAATCCTTGGAAGAGTGATTTGCAAACCTTTCAGGAACGTGTTTCATAACGCCAATTTACTTCGAAAACTGTGGATAGTGACACACATTCAGTGTAGCCAGTGCTTGGCTCCCAAATTTGAGCCGGCTCTATTATTTTCCACTCAGTCTACCCAAACATTTCCTTGCAAACTGGGATTATTTTTTTTAGCCGAATAAGTTTCTAAGAGGCTTATTTTGTCAATTTCCATAAAACACGTTATTTAATAACAAATATTTTTTTTAATCTCCACAAATGAAAAGGTGGTTATAAAGTATAAACACCAGTGTTATTGAGTAAAAGGGATTGCAGGACACACGGTAAAAGAAACTTCAGAAGCCTAGGGATTTGGGTAAAAACACTGATTCAGGCACACTAAGACACCGCTTGAGGTGGAATAGCCCTCATGCATACCAAGGAAGTGTGATATCTTGGCAGTGAGCCCTCCTACTCAGTCACAATCACCGACTACTCAGAACTGTTTAGGAGTCAGGGGAGACTATATGTAAAGTCCCCAGACAGGATCATTGTCCAAGCTGGAGTCTGAAGGCATCAATATATTAAGATACTTTCTTGTGTTTGCATCATTTTTATCCCTATCATTCTTCTCATGCAACCAAAACTCAGTCCCATGCGGATGGCAACTACAGTAACCAGACGGTTCTGTCTGACTTCTACAGTAGGACACATAGACCATCTGAATAGACCCTTTGATTCTGTGCCTCTCTTCCTCCCATAGACAAAACTGCAGCCAGCACCAGACACGAAACCTGCACATTAAGAGTTTTTCAAAAGTCTAGAAAGAGCTGTCAATACCCTGAAAAACTAGCCTGCAGAAGAGAAGACACAGAATCAAAAGATAAAAGTGAAAGAATAAAAAAAAGCTCAATGTGAGTGGAATTCAGAAAACCGAGAACAATGAAAACACTAGAGCTTCTCACAGTGGTTCATGCTGTTTTACTGGTAGCCAGCGTCAAGTCACATTGGCCTGAATCAGTGTTTCCACCCAAATCCCTAGGCTTCTGAAATTCCTACTTCCCTATGTCCTGCAGTCCCTATTATCCAATAACCCTGCTGATTCTACTTTATAGCCACCTTCTCGTTCATTGAGACTTCTGATTCAGATTGAATCTCAAGGACAGAGTAGGAAATCCCACTGGGATTTCCAAGGCCGCGGATCTTTATGGGATCAGCCAGCTTCATTTTTGTCCTGGTGAGTTGTCTGGTGTTTTTCTAACACCAAACTTGCAGTTAGCATCCAGATGTTAAACCCATGCACAATTAGGGTTTCTGTTTGAGTTTTATAATCATGCACTGCAATTAAATCTATTCCAATATATAGTGATCAAGTGGACAGAGCAGAACTGATCCCTACAGTTTGTGGTACTGGAATGCCTCACCTTAGTCCTGGTGGTTTCAAACTGCTGACTATGCAGTTAGCAAGCACAATACTCTCTACCCGCTTTGCTCCTCAGTGTTAAGGCCCAAATAAAAAATTATTGGTATCGATTCAGTTCTTATGTTATTGTCCCTATGGTTCACACCAGAGCTGTCTCTGTGTGTTTCTGAGATTGCATATCTTTGTGGAAATAGAAAGCTTCCTATTTTTCCAGAGAAGCATCCGGTGGTTTGAACTGTTGACCTTACAATTAGCAGCCCGTCGTGTTATCCACTTTCACAGTGTGCTGTGTGAGGACTTTAAGCCAAACCAAACTCACTTCCTTCAAATCAAAGTTGACTCCTAGTGACACTCTTGGATAGAGTAGAACTGCTCCTGTGGGCTGTTGAGGCTGTAACTCAATGGGTGTAAACATTCTCAACCATCTCCCAGTTGAGGACTTGTGGAGAAAAATATTGCATAAGGGGGTTACTGGAAGTGTGACTAGAGTCTGTCCCCTGAGGAGCAAGCCCTACTGGCCATTGAGGCAATGCTCATAAAATTCTTTCCTAGGTGGCAGCAGCAGCAGCAACCTGATTGGTGGAGACCATCTATGTAATCTAGAGCCTGCATAGTGTCACAGAATTAAGAGCCAAAAATGGAAAGCTTGAGGTACATTCCTTTCCCTTGGTTTCAATCCACATGGGAATAGTGAGTCGTGCTGCAGAAGTGAGCAAAAAACTATAGGTGAGGTGAGAGCGAGCTACATGGCCACTGGTCATGTCTCCAGGAACACAATGGTGTTTGTTTGAGCCTAGCAGTTGCATGAATGTTGCAACAAACATCTGAGCAGGGTGGATCCAGGTTGCATGTAGTCTTGTTGCCTAACCCAGATGGAAGTGCATCTCTAAAACACTCACTGCCATCGAGTTGAGGGAGACTTATAGTGCCACCATGGGACAGGGTAGAATTTCCCTTGGTTATGTTTTGGTGGCTGGAACACCTTTCCGTGAGTAGTAGACCTCTTCTGTCTCCTAAAATAAGGGCCAATGATTATATATTTTCATCCATTTTGTTAGCAGCCCCATTTTAAGCCAAATCCATCACCAGGCCTCCTGAATTGTGTTAAAATAGGGAGGGGGAGTGACAATCTAGTTGCTCCCACTCTTGGCGACCCTCTGTCTGTCATAGAACTCTCCTCCATTGGTTTCCCAGGGCTGAGAGTTTGGAAGTATATCACCAGGCCTTTCTTCTGAGGGACCCCTGGATGGATTCAAATGGCCAGCATTTTGCTTAGTAGCCAAGCCCCTTCACTTTAATTAACCTATAGGCGTGATTAGTTATTTAATTGACTAACCACAAAGTGGATTATGTGGGGAGAATTATCTGCCCCATTTTCCAAACAAGAAACTGAGGCAGACTAAGACACCGCTTGAGCTGTAAGAGCGCTCACGAGGAACTAGGAAGTTTGACATCTAGGCAGTGAGCCCTCCTACTCAGTCACAATCAATGACTACTCAGAACTGTTTTGGAGTCAGGAGAGACTGTATGTAAAGAACCCACAAAGGATCAATGTTCAGGCTGGATTCTGGAGGCATCAATATATTAAAGATACTTGCTTGTGTTTGCATCACTTGTATCTCTATCATTCTTCTCATACATCCAAAATTCAGTCCCAGGAAGTTGGCAACAACAGTAATCAGACTGTTCTGTCTGACTTCTACAGTAGGACACATAGACCATCTGAATAGACTCTCTGATTCTGTGCCCCTCTCCCTCCCATAGACAAAACTGCAGCCAGCATCAGACAGAAACCTACCGATTAAGTGTTTGTCAAAAGTCTAGAAAGAGCTGTCAATACTCTGAAAAACTAGCTTGCAGAAGAGAAGACATAGAATCAAAAGTTACAGGTTAAAAAAAAAGGGGGGGGGGGGTCCAGGTGAGTGTAATTCAGACAACCAAGGCCAATGAAAACACTAGAGCTTCTCAGATTGTAAAATTGCTTTTACTTCGGTACTATTGTAATTCAAACAGTTTCACATATCTCACCTCCAAAGGAACTCCAGCAGATTCAAGAATGTAAAGAAGGGGAAATATTCGGGTGTTTGCTTTGCCTCTGGTAAATGTAGCCTCATCAATTTTATTGTTCTCGGCTCTTCCCTTAGATTTTCATCTTCTTGGATGTGAAGGAAATCATAAAATGCCACCTTTCACAGGCTTCCCTCTGCGTTGCCTCACCCAGATTTATGTTTATCATTTCTGGAGTGCCCCAACATGCATTTTTCTTTGGGCAAAGAGCATTATCATTTCCCATCATCAGTTGTTTATGGGAAATTTTACATCATGTAGGTTCCCATATACAATAATTACATTAAACAATGGAGCTTTATGTATCATCCTGTTTTTCCCAACAGGTTATGCCCACTCTTATTGTTAGCTTATCATGCCAAATGTCCAAGATGCACAGGTGGTGTTACTTGAAGGACGGAATGATTCATGCAATGGTCACTTTAGCTCTGCAAGTTCTCGAGTATCTTGACTTGTGGAATTCAGTCCAGTGAGATGATGCCTTAGCCAGTTAAATGCTACTGCTCCCAATGCTCACGTACACCAAGACCTATCTGAGCAGAAGCCACATTATCTATGTGAAAAAGCTTTGGGTTCTCCACAGCTGTATGCAGATGACCACCATATATGAGATTATTTCCCGCTCTCTGACTTAGCTTTTACTAGCAGTCAGCATCATTCCATGTTTTTGTAGATGGTTGAAGGCAGTATAGATATCGGGGGGGGGGGGTCTATGGGATAATGGGGGACTTATGAGATTAAAAAGATCTTGTAGAGAAGTTTTCTTGATGTGCATTTAATATTTAATTACAACTCTCTTTTATACACTCATGTCTGTGGATTTAAACATCTAAAGTGCACAGATTAACACATTCCCATAGCAGAGTGAACCTCCCTTCCATCATGTCTATAGGTATTTCTACTTCCTATGGGCAGCTGGACAGTAATTCATCTGGGGAAAGTCTGGTAAACCAAGACAATGGTGCTTCCCCAGCTTTCTGTAATGAAGGGTCAAGCCATTGGTTACCTTTATAGAAGTCTCTTGAAACGTCCTAGTGATGTCACTTTCTGGGATCATAGAGGCTTCCTCTTCCTCGGTTGGTTTTTTTGGTAGGAGCTATCTAGTTGGTCTGCTTCAAACGACCCCCGTTTACAGGACAAGGAAATGCATCCCAGTCCTGGACAACCCTCATATCGTTCTGATGTTTGAACCCATCGTTGTAGCCCCTGTGGCCATCAATTCTGCATACGGCCTGCCTCTTTGTCACTGGCCCTCCAATTTAATCAGACCAGATGGGTTCGTCATCTGGCCCTTTCTCTCACAATGTTCTGCCTTGGTTTACCAGTCTTTCACTACCGGACAGTGTTTCCATGATGAGCATAAGGTTTTCAGTGGTGAATTCCTTCATCCTCAGTGTGTCCTTTGTCTGGAAACCCTGCTGCACGCTTTGCTCTTTGCATGACGTGGCTGGCATTGGAAATATCAGTGACCTGGACTCTGGCCTCCCTTATTGTACCTAGCTACAAATGGACAGATAACAAACATGTCACAGTTTATCACCGGCCCATGTACGACCCTTGGAGCAGCACTGGGGTAGACAATAAATCACGAGCATTCATGCACAAGGAGATGAAGCCCTCGTGGCTGAGTGGTTACAAACACCAAACATTCCAGGGGAGGTAAGGTGGCTTTCAATTCCAGGAAAGAGTTAACCACCTCAGAAACCCAGATGGGCAGTTCTTTCCACCTGCAGCCACCATCACTGCATGTGTTTGGTAAGATGGAGGAGGACATTGTGGATTGGGGTGGGACATATGGGCTAATGTTAGACTTGTAGACTTGGGATGCACTGGGATGGGATGTTTTCTCCATGTGCATTTACCCTTTATCTAAAGTTCTCTTTTATACATTTGAGTTTCTGTGGATTTATTCTCTAATGTACTCAGACTAACACAACTAATATATGAAAAGTCAGGACACAAGTAAGCACCCGTTTCCGTTTGGGAAAGACACTAAATAGAGAAAAGCTATTCCTCCATGCAATCTCTGGGTGGCACAAACAGTTAAGTACTCAAATCGTAACTAAAATGATCATCTGAACCCATATGGTGGTACCTCAGAAGACAGACCTGTAGGTCTGCTTTTGAACCCTTACACAGCCTTGAAGTCCCTATCTAACACGCTTCAGTTCGACTCTGCACACATGGTAGTTCCATGCCTTGGAATCTACCCCCACAGTAACTGTTTGGATGAAAGGTACTCAGTCCCTGAGTTATGACCGGCCCAATCCTGACAATTATGTCATGAGGCAGTCCTGATGGAAGTCAAATACCTCATGATTCTAGCTTTTCTTTTCTTTTTTTTCCCTAAGGTAGTAAAAAGTCTTTATTAAGAAGGCTTCAAAGTCAAAAAGTAAAACTCTTGATACAATTTTCTTGCACACTTTACGTCGGTCTGCAAATATATAATCAGAGATTTAGCTGTAAGATCAATGATCCATTATTTTATTTAAAATAAAATATATTTTATATCTTAAAATTTATTCCATAAAGTACATATATCCCTATAAATTCCCTACTTATACATAGGAGGTAAAAAAGAAAAAAAAACAAACACAAAATATAAAAACCACAACAAAACCAAAACTGAGCATCCTTTAAAAAATTGTAAAATAACAACAAGAAAAACCAATGTTGTGTGTGTTTGTTAATAATTTAAAAAGGGGAAAATCTCTGAATGAGGGACTCCCACGCCCTGGCTTTACACATCTCACCATCATTAGTCTGTGGGGCTTGAATACATTGGATATAAACTTACAGCTAGAATGACATCAGAGGTATGTGGTATACAATGCATGCGTGGTACTTATGGTAAACTTTCTTAAAAAAAAAAAGAAAAGCAGATGGTCATAATGGAGCTCATTGTAACTTTAATACAGCACAACTAAGAGATTGTGTTTTCTGGGTCTTTGAACTGATATGAGTCAATTCATTTGTGGTCTGATGAAATGAATGTGAAATTGACCTGTTTTTTAAAAGCTTGAATGATCTGGAAGGCTAATTGGAATGGGGGAAAATATGGTTTAAATACTTGGAGCAGTGATTTGGGTACTTTTCAGGAACCTGTTTCATGACGCGAGTTTCCTTCCAACACTGTGAGTGGTGACACACATTCAATGAAGCAAGTGCTTGGCTGCCAACTTTGAGCCGTCTCTATTATTTCCACTCAGCTTATCCAGACATTTCCTTGCAAACAGGCATTATGTTTTTAGCCAAATAAGTTTCTAATGTCTTATTTTTTCAATTTCCATAGCCACATTATTTAATAACAGATAATTTTATTAATCTCCACAAATGAAAAGGTGGTTATAAGGTATAAACACCAGGGTTATCGGGTGAAAGGGACTACAGGACACCGGATACTAGGAACTTCAGAAGCCAAGGGATTTTGGTGGAAACACTGATTCAGGCACACTAAGACACCACTTGAGGTGGAATGGACCTCATGCAAACCAAGGAAGTGTGATATCTAGACAGTGAGCCCTCCAACTCAGTCACAATCACCGACTACTCAGAACTGTTTTGGAGTCAGGGGAGAGTGTATGTAAAGTCCCCAGAAAGGATCAGTGTCCAGGCTGGAGTCTGAAGGCATCAATATATTAAAGATTTGCTTGTGTTTGCATCACTTTTATCCCTATCATTCTCCTCATGCAACCAAAACTCAGTCCCAGGCGGATGACAACTACAATATCCAGACTGTTCTGTCTGATTTCTACAGTAGGACACATAGACCATCTGAATAGACCCAGTGATTCTGTTCCCCTCTCCCTTTCATAGACAAAACCGCAGCCAGCACCACACTGAAAACTGCAGATTAAGGGTTTGTCAAAAGTCTAGAAACAGCTGTCAATGCCCTGAAAAACTAGCCTGCAGAAGAAAAGACACAGAATCAAAAGTCAAAAATGAAAAAAAAAGCTCCAAGTGTGTGGAATTCATATAACAGGGACCAATGAAAACACTTTCACTAATTACAGTGGTTCATGCTGGTTTAATGGTAGCCAGGTTCAAGTCACATTGGCCTGAATCAGTGTCTCAACACAAATACCTAGGCTTCTGAAATTCCTAGTACCCTGTGTCCTACAGTTCCTATATCCAATAACCCTGCTGATTCTACTTTATAGCCACCTTCTCGTTCTTTGAGACTTCTGATTCAGAGTGACTCTGAGGGACAGGGTAGGAAACCCCACAGGGATTTCCAAAGCTGCGGATCTTTATGGGAGCAGCCAGCTTCATCTTTGTCCTGGGGAGTTGTCTGCTGGTTTTCTAACACCAAACTTGCAGTTAGCATCCAGATGTTAAACCCCTGCACGAATTGGGTTTCTGTTTGAGTTTTATAATCACCCACTGCTATTAAATCTATTCCGAATTATACTGAGCAAGTGGACAGGGCAGAACTGATCCCTACAGCTTGTGTTTAGTGGAAAGCCTCACCTTGGTCCTGGTGGTTTCAAACTGGTGCTTCCCCAGCTTTCTGTGATGAAGGGGCAGGTCATTGGTTACCTTTATAAAAGTCTCTTGAAACGTCCTAGTGATGTCAGTTTCTAGGATCATAGGGGCTTCCTCCTCCTTGGTTGGTCTTGCTGGTAGGTGCAATCCAGTTGATCTGCTTCATAGCAACCCCCATGTACAGGACAAGGAAATACTTCACAATCCTGCGCCACCCTCATATCATTCTGATGTTTGAACCCATCGTTGCAGCCCCTGTGGCCATTCTTCCTGCAAATGGCCTGCCTCTTTGTCACTGGCCCTCCCCTTCAATCTGACGAGATGGGTTCGTCATGTGGCCTCTCTCTCACAAAGTCCTGCCTTGGTTTACTAGTCCTACACTACCTGACAGTGTTTCCATGATCAGCATAAGGTTTTCAGTGGTGAATTCTTTCATCCTCAGTGTGTCCTTAGTCTGGAAACCCTGCTGCACACTTTGCTCTTTGCATGAAATTGGCTGGCATTGGAAATACCAGTAACCTGGACTCTGGCCTTCCTTTCTTTACGTAGCTACAAATGGACTGATAATAAACATGTCACAGTTTCTCACCGGCCCATGTACCACCGTTGGAGCAGCAATGGGGTAGACAATAAATGAGGAGTAGTCCTGCACAAGGAGTTGGAGCCTTCGTGGCTGAGTAGTTACAAACACCAACCATTCCAGGGGAGAAATGGTGGCTTTCAATTCCAGGAAAGAGTTACCCACCTCAGAAACCCAGATGGGCAGTTCTTTCCACCTGCAGCCACCATCACTGCATGTGTTTGTTAAGATGGAGGAGTACATTGTGGATTGGTATGGGACATAGGCAGCCAAGCACTTGCTTCATTGAATGTATGTCACTATCGACAGTGTTGTAAGTAAATTGGCGTCATGAAACCTTTTCCTGAAAGGTTCCCAAATCACTCTTCCAAGGAATTAAACCATATTTTCCCACATTCCATTTAGCCTTACAGATCATTCAAGCTTTTAAAAAACAGGTCAATTTCACATTCATTTACTCAGGCCACAACTGAATTGGCTCATATATGTTCAAAGATCCAGAACACACAATCTCTGAGTTGTGCTCTACTAAAGTTATGATGAGCTACATTATGACCATCTGCTGGAGTTATCTTTGGAGGTGAAATATGTGAAACTGTATGAATTAAAATAGTACGGAAGTAAAAGTAATTTTACACTGTGAGTATTTCTATTGTGTTCATTGATCTCGGTTGTCTGAAGGACACTCACCTGGAGCATTTTTTTCATTTGTCGCTTTTGATTCTATGTCTTCTCTTCTGCAGGCTTGTTTTTCAAGATATTGACAGCTCTTTCTGGAATTGTGACAAACTCTTGGCATGCAGGTTTGTGGTCTGGTGCTGGATGCAGTTTTGTCTACGGGAGGGAGAGTGCAACAGAATCGAAGAGCATTTTCAAATGGTCTATTTGTCCTACTGGAGATGTCAGAAAGAACGGACAGTTCACTGTAGTTGCCATCCCCCCTGGGACTGAGATTTGGTTGCAGGAGCCGAATGATAGGGATAAAAGTGATGCAAACACAAGGAAGTATCTTTAAAACATTGATCCCTCCAGAATCCAGCCTGAACATTGATCCCTTGTGGGGTCTTTACATACAGTCTCTCTTGACTCCAAAACAGTTCTGAGTTGTCGGTGATTGTGACTGAGTAGGAGCGCTAACTGCATAGATGTCAAACTTCCTAGTTCTGCATGAGTACTCTTCCAACTCAAGCGGTGTCTTAGTGTGCCTCGTTTTCCTTGTTTGAAAAATGGGGTTGATAATTCTCCCCTCAGCATCCACTTTGTGGTTACTCAATTAAATAACTAATGACACCTATAGTTATATAAAGTTAATGGGCTTGGCTACTAAGCAAAAGACTAGATACTTGAATCCATCCAGAGGTCGTCCCTCAGAAGAAAGGCCTATTTTTATACTTCCAAATTATGAGACCTGGGAAACCAATGGAGCAGAGTTCTATGACAGACAGGGGTCGGCTAGGGTGGGAGGAGCTACATTGCCACTTTTGCCCCCTATTTTAACACAATTCAGGATGCCTGGTGGAGGAATGGGTATAAAATGGGGCTGCTAACAAAATGGTCAAAAATATGTAAACATTGGCCCCTATCTCAGGAGAAAGAAGAGGTCTGCTAGTCCCAGAAAAGGGTTCAAGCCACCAAAACTTACACAAGGGCAATTCTACCCTGTCCCATGGTGGCACTGTAAGTCACCCTCAACTCGATGGCAAGTGAGTGTTTTAGAGATGCACTTCCATCTGGGTTAGGCAACAAGCCTACATGCAACCTGGATCCACCCTGCTCAGATGTTTGGGGCAACATTCAGGCAACTGCTAGGTTCAAACCAACACCATTGTATTCCTGGAGACGTGACCAGGAGTCAGGTAGCTAGCTCTCACCTCACCTATAGTTCTTTGCTCACTCCTGCAGCATGACTCACTATTCCCATGTGGATTGAAACCAAATGAAAGGAATGTACCTCAAGCTTTCCATTTTCGGCTCTTAATTCTGTGACTCTATGCAGGGTCTAGATTACATAGATGGTCTCCACCAACCAGGTTGTTGCTGCTGCTGCCAGTTAGGAAAGAATTTTATGAGCATTGCCTCCATGGCCAGTAGGGCTTGTTCCTCAGGGGACAGACTCTAGTCACCCTTCCATTAACCCCCTTATGCAATATTTTTTCTCCACAAGTCCTCACCTGGGAGATGGTTGAGAATGTTCACACCCATTGAGTTACAGCCTCAACAGCCCACAGGAGCAGTTCTACTCTATCCAAGTGGGTCACTAGGAGTCAACATGGACTCGAAGGTAGTGAGTTTGGTTTGATTTGGAGTCCTCACAGAGCACACTTGTGTAAGTGGATAATACGACGGCCTGCTAAGTGTAAGGACAATAGTTCGAATGACCAGATTCCTCTCTGGAGAGAGAGGAGGCTTTCTACTTCCACAAAGACCTGCAATCTCAGAAACCCATAGAGACAGCTCTACTGTGACACATAGGGAGACACTAACCTCAAAACTGAATCGATAGCAGAGAATTTTTAGTTGTGCCCTCACACTGAGGAGCACAGAGGATAGAGTGTGTTGTGCTTGCTAACTTCATGGTCAGCAGTTTGAAACCCCCAGGACCAAGGTGAGGCTTTCCACTAAACACAAACTGTAGGAATCAATTCTGCTCTGTCCACTTGATCACTATATATCAGAATAGATTTAATAGGAGGGGACGATTATAAAACTCAAACAAAAATCCTGTTGGTGCAGGGGTTTAACATCTGGATGCTGACTGCAAATTTGATCTTAGATTAGCACCAGACAACTCCCCGGACTAAGATGAAGCTGGCTGCTCCCATAAAGATCAGCAGCCTTGGAAATCCCTGTGGGGCTTCCTACTCTATCCGGCAGAGTCACTCTGAATCAGAAGTCTGAACGAACGAGAAGGTGGCTATAAAGTAGGATCAGCAGGGTTATTGGGTAATAGGGACTACAGGACACAGGGTACTAGGCATTTCAGAAACCTAGGGATTTGGGTGGAGACTCTGATTCAGGCCAATGTGACTTGAACCTGGCTACCACTAAACCAGTGTGAACCACTGTGATTAGCGAAAGTGTTTTCATTGGTCTCCGTTATATGAATTCCACACACTTGGAGCTTTTTTTTTTCACTTTTGACTTTTGATTCTGTGTCTTTTCTTCTGCAGGCTAATTTTTCAGGGCATTGACAGCTCTTTCTAGACTTTTGACAAACTCTTAATCTGCATGTTTCAGGTCTGGTGATGGCTGTAGTTTTTTCTATGGGAGGAGAGGGGCACAAAATCAAAGGGTCTATTCAGATGGTCTCTGTGTCCTACTGTGGAAGTCAGAACAGTCTGGTTACTGTAGTTGCCATCCACCTGGGACTGAGTTTTGGTTGCATGAGAAGAATGATAGGGATAAAAGTGATGCAAACACAAGCAAGTATTTTTAAAATATTGATGCCTTCAGACTCCTGCCTGTACTCTGATCCTTTCTGTGGACTTTACATATAGTCTCTCCTGACTCCACAAAATTTCTGAGTACACGGTCATTGAGACGGAATTGGAGGGCTCACTGCCTAGATTTCACACTTCCTTGGTCTGCAAGAGGGCTATTCCACCTCAAGCGGTGTCTTAGTGTGACTGAGTCAGTGTTTCAACCTAAATCCCTAGGCTTCTGAAGTTCCTAGTACCGTGTGTCCTGCAGTCCCTTTTACCCAATAACCATGGTGTTTATACTTTATAACCACCTAATCATTTGTGGAGATATAAAAAATTATTTGTTATTAAATAATGTGGTTTATGGAAATTTTAAAAATAAGCCATCAGAAACCTATTTGGCTAAAAAAATAATGCTAGTTTGCAAGGAAATGTCTGGATAGGCTGAGTGGAAAATAATAGAGCCGGCTCAAAGTTGGCAGCCAAGCACTTGCTTCATTGAATGTGTGTCACTATCCAGTGTTGGAAGTAAATTGGCGTCATGAAAAAGGTTCATGAAAGGTTCCCAACTCACTCTTCCAAAGATTGAAACCATATTTTCCCCCATTCCAATTAGCCTTCCAGATCATTCAAGCTTTTAAAAAACATGTCAAATTCACATTGATTTCATCAGCCCACAAATGAATTGGCTCATATTAGCACAAAGATCCAGAAAACACAATCTCTGAGTTGTGCTGTATTAAAGTTATGATGAGCTGCTTTATGACCATCTTCTGGAGTTATCTTTGGAGGTAAAATATGTGAAACTGTTTGAATTACAATAGTACGGAAGTGAAAGTAATTTTACACTGTGAGAATCTCTATTGTTTTCATTGATCTCGGTTTTCTAAATTACACTAACCTGGAGCTTTTTTTTTCACCTTTCGCTTTTGATTCTATGTCTTTTCTTCTGCAGGCTAGTTTTTCAGGATATTGACAGCTCTTCTGTACTTGTGACAAACTCTTTGTCTGCAGGTTTGGGGTCTAGTGCTGGATGCAGTTTTGTCTATGGGAGGGAGAGGGCAACAGAATCGAAGAGCATTTTCAAATGGCCTATTTGTTGAACTGGATATACCAGACAGAAAGGACTGTTCACTATAGTTGCCATCATCCCTGGGACTGAGATTTGGTTGCAGGAGATGAGTGATAGGGATAAAAGTGATGCAAACACAAGGAAGTATCTTTAAAACATTGATCCCACCAGAATCCAGCCTGAACATTGGTCCTTTGTGGGGTCTTTACATACAGTCTCTCCTGACTCCAAAACAGTTCTGAGGAGTCGGTGATTGTGACTGAGTAGGAGGGCTCACTGTCTAGATATCAAACTTCCTAATTCTGCATGATCGCTCTTCCATCTCCAGCGTTTTCTTAGTGTGACTCAGTTTCCTTGTTTGAAAATGGGGTTGATAATTTTCCCCACATCATCCACTTGGTGGTTATTCAATTAAATAACTAACCACGCCTTTAAGTTATTTCATGTTAAGGGGCTTGACTACTAAGCAAAAGGCTGGATATTTGAATCCATCCAGATGACCCTAGGAAGAAAGGCCTGGTGTTATACTTCCATACTCTCAGCTTTGGGAAACCAATGGAGCAGAGTTCTATGACAGAGAGGGTGTCTGCAAGAGTGGGAGCAGCTAGATTGCCACTTCCCCTCTCCCCCCCCCCCGATTTTAACACAATTCAGGAGGCCTGGTGGTGGAATGGGTGTAAAATGGGACTGCTAACAAAATGGTCAAAAATATATAACCATTGGTCCCTATCTCAGGAGAAAGAAGAGGGCTGCTACTCAGAGAAAAGTGTTCCACACACCGAAACATACACAAGAGCAGTTCTACCTTCTCCCATGGTGGCACTATAAGTCTCCCTGAATTCAATGTCAGTGAGTGCTTGAGAGATGTACTTCCATCTGGTTTAGGCAGCAAGACTACATGCAACCTGGATCCACCTTGCTCAGATGTTTGGGTAAACATTCAGGCAACTGCTAGGCTTAAAACAACACCATTGTCTTCCTGGGGAGATGACCAAAGGCCAGGTAGCTAGCTCTCACCTCACCTAGAGTTCTTTGCTCGCTCCTGCAACATGATTCACTCTTCCAAAGTGGATTGAACCCAAGGGAAAGGAATGTAACTCAAGCTTTCCATTTTCAGCTATTAATTCTGTGACACTATGCAGGCTCTAGATTACATAGACGGTCTCCACCAAACAGTTTGCTGCTGCTGAAGCCACATATGAAATAATTTTATGAGCATTGCCTCAATGGCCAGTAGGGCTTGCTCCTCAGGGGACAGATTCTAATCACACTTCTATTAACCACCTTAGGAAATAATTATCCTCCACAGTCCTCACTTGGGTGATGGATGAGGATGTCTACACTCATTGAGAAACAGCCTCACCACCCCTCAGGAGCAGTTCTACTCTATCCAAGCGGGTCACTAGGAGTCAACATGGACTCGAAAGTAGTGAGTTTGGTTTGCTTTTGATTCCTCACAGAACACATTTGTGTAAGTGGATAACACGACGGGCTGCTAATTGTAAGGTCAACAGTTCAAACCACCAGCTGCTTCTCTGGAGAAAGAGGAGCCTTTCTATTTCCACAAAGATCTGGAATCTCAGGAACCCCCAGAGACAGCTCTACTGTGATCCATAGGGACACTAACGTCAAACTGAATCGATCTCAGTGATTTTTTTGTTGGAACCTCACACTGAGGAACACAGGGGGTGTAGTGTGTTGTGCCTGCTAACTGCAAGGTCAGTGGTTTTAAACCACCAGGACGAAGGTGAGGCTGTCCACTAAACAGAAACTCTAGGTATCAGTTCTGCTCTGTCCACTTGATCACTATATATCAGAATAGATTTAACAGCAGTGGATGATTATAAAACTCAAACAGAAACCCTATTGATGCAGGGGTTTAACATCTGGATGCTAACCACAAGTTTGGTGTTAGAAAAGCATCAGACAACTCCCCAGGACAAAGATGAAGCTGTCTCCTCCCATGAATATCCGCAGCCTTGGAAATCCTGTTGGGATTTCCTACACTGTCCTGCAGAGTCACTCTGAATCAGAAGTGTCAATGAATGAGAAGGTGGCTACAAAGTAGAATCAGCAGGGTTACCTGGTAATAAGGACTGCAGTACACAGGGTACTAGGAATTTCAGAAGCCTAGGATTTGGGAGGAGACACTGATTCAGGCCAATGTGACTTGAACCTGGCTACCACTAAACCAGCATGAACCACTGTGGGAAGCTCTAATGTTTTCCTTGGTCTCGGTTTTCTGAATTCCACTCACCTGAAGCTTCTTTTTGTTCTACTTGTAGCTTTTGATTCTGTGTCTTCTCCTCTGCAGGATTGTTTTTCAGGATATTGACAGCTGTTCTAGACTTTTGACAAACTCTTAATCTGCAGGTTCGGGTCTGGTGCTGGCTACAGTTTTGTCTATGGGAGGGAGAGGGGCACGGAATCAAATGGTCTATTCAGATGGTCTATGTGTCCTACTGTAGAAGTCAGACAGAACAGTCTGATTACTGTTGTTGCCAACTTCCTGGGACTGAATTTTGGTTGCATGAGAATGATAGGGATAAAAGTGATGCAAACACAAGCAAGTATCTTTAATACATTGACCCCTGCAGAATCCAGACTGAACAATGATCCTTTGTGGGGTCTTACATACAGTCTCTACTGCCTCCAACAAAGTTCTGCGTAGTCGGTAATTCTGACTGAGTAGGAGGGCTCACTGCCTAGCTATCAAACTTCCTAGTCTGCATGAGCGCTCTTCCAACTCCAGCGGTGTCTGTGTGTGCTCCAGTTTCCTTGTTTGAAAAATGGGGTTGATAATTCTCCCCACATCATCCACTTGGTGGTTAGAAAATTAAATAAATAATCACACCTGTACGTTATTTCAAGTTAAGGGGCTTGGCTACTAAGCAAAAGGCTGGCTATTTGAATCCATCCAGAGGTCCCTCAGAAGAAAGGCCTGGTGTAATACTTCCAAACTCTCAGCCCTGGGAAATCAATGGAGCAGAGTTATATGACAGACAGAGGGTCGCCAAGAGTGGGACCAGCTACACTGCCACTTTTTCTCACTATTTTAACATAATTGGGGAGGCCATTGGTGGAATGGGTGTAAAATGGGGCTGCTAACAAAATAGTCAAAAATACATAACCATTGGCCCCTACGCCGGAGAAAGTAGAGGGCTGCTACTCCCAGCAAAGTGTTCCAGCCACCAAAATATACACAAGGGTAGTTCTACCCTTTCCCATGGTGGCACTGTAAGTCACCCTCAACTCGATGGCAGTGAGTGTTTGAGAGATGCACTTCCATCTGCATTAGGCAGCAAGACTAAATGCAACCTGGATCCAACCTGCTCAGATGTTTGGGTCAACATTCAGGCAACGGCTAGGCTTAAACCAACACCATTGTATTCCTGGAGACGTGACCAGTGGCCAGGTAGCGAGCTCTCACCTCACCTAGTTCTTTGCTAACTCCTACAGCATGATTCACTCTTCCCATGTGGATTGAATCCAAGGTAAAGGAATTTAACTCAAGCTTTCCATTTAAGCTGTTAATTCTGTGACACTATGCAGGCTCTAGAATACATAGAGGGTCTCCACTAACCAGGTTGCTGCTGCTGCTGCTGCTGCCACCTAGTAAAGAATTTTATGAGCATTGCCTCGATGGCCAGTAGGGCTTACTCCTCAGGGTACATCTCTAGTCACATTCCATTAACCCCCTTAGGTAGTATTTTTCCTCCACAATTCCTCACCTGGAAGATGGCGGAGGACGTCTAAACTCATTGAGTTACAGCTTCAACACCCCACAGGAGCAGTTCTACTCTATCCAAGAGGGTCATTAGGAGTCAACATGGACTCGAACGTAGTGAGTTTGGTTTAGTTTTGGGTCCTCACACAACACACTTGTTTAACTGGATAATAAGATGTGCTGCTAATTGTAAGGTCAACAGTCCAAATCACCAGATCCTTTTCTGGAGAAAGAGGAGGCTTTCTATTTCCACAAATATATGCAATCTCGGAAACCCACAGACAGCTGTACTGTGATCCATAGGGGCACTAAGCTCAGAATTAAATCGATAGCAGTGATTTTTTTTGTTGGGACCTCACACTTAGGAGCACAGGGCGTGTAGTGTGTTGTGCCTGCTAACTGCATGGTCAGGGATTTGAAACCCCCAGGACCAAGGTGAGGCTTTCCACTAAACTCAACCTTTAGGGATCAGTTCTGCTCTGTCCACTTGATCACTATATATCAGAATACATTTAATAGCAGTGGATGATTATAAAACTCAAACAGAAACCCTATTGGTGCAGGGGTTTAACATCTGGATGCTAACTGCAAGTTTGGTGTTAGAAAAGCACCAGATAACTCCCCAGGACAAAGATGAAGCTGGCTGCTCCCATAAAGATCCACAGCCTTGTAAATTCCAGTGGGGTTTCCTACTCTGTCCTCCAGAGTCACTCTGAATCACAAGTCTCAACGAACAACAAGGTGGCTATAAATTAGAATCACCCGGGTTATTGGGTAATAGGGACTGCAGGACACAGGGTACTAGGTATTTCAGAAACCTTGGGATTTGGGTGGAGACACTGATTCAGGCCAATGTGACTTGAACCTGGATACCACTAAACCAGCGTGAACCACTGTGAGAAGGTCTAGTGATTTCACAGGTCTCAGGTATCTGATTTCCACTCACCAGGAGCTTTTTTCCGTTCTTTTCTTTTTTCTGCTTGTAGCTTTTGATTCTGTGTTTTCTCTTATACAGGCTAGTGTTTCAGGGTATTGACAGCTGTTTCTAATCTTTTGACAAACTCTTAATCTTCAGGTTTTGGGTCTGGTGCTGACTGCATTTTTGTCTATGGGATGGAGAGGTGCACAAAGTTAAAGGATATATTCAGATGGTCTATGTGTCCTACTGTAGAAGTCAGATGGAACAGTCTGGTTACTGCCATTGACATCTGCCTGGGACTGAGTTTTGGTTGCATGAGAAGAATGATAGGGATAAAAGTGATGCAAACACAAGCAAGTATCTTTAATACATTGAACCCTCCAGAATCCAGCAAGAACATTTATTCTTTGTGGGCTCTATACATACAGTCTCTCGTGACTCCAAAACAGTTCTGAGTAGTTGGTGATTGTGTTTGAGTAGGAGGGCTCACTACCTAGATATCAAAGTTCCTAGTTCTGCATGAGTGCTCTTGCAACTACAGTGGTGTCTTGGTGTGCCTCAGTTTCCTTATTTGAAAAATGGGGTTGATAATTCTCCCCACATCATCCACTTTGTGGTTACTCAATGAAATAACTAATCAGGCCTATAGGTTATTTCAAGTGAAGGTGCTTAGCTACTAAGCAAAAGGCTGGCTATTTGAATCCATCCAGAGGTCCCTCAGAAGAAAGACCTGGTGTAATACTTCCAAACTCTCATCCATGGGAAACCAGTGGAGCAGAGTTTTATGACAGAGAGTGGGTTGCCTAGAGTGGGAACAGGTAGATTGCCACTTTTGCTGCTATTTTAACACAATTCAGGCGGCCTGGTGGTGGAATGGGTGTACAATGGGGCTGCTAACAAAATGGTCAAAAATATATAACCATTGGCCCAAATCTCAGGAAAAAGAAGAGGACTGCAACTTCAAGAGTGTTCCTGCCACCAAAACATACACAGGGGCAGTTCGACCCTGTCCGGTGTTGGCACTATAAGTGATCCTCCACTCGATGGCAGTGAGTGTTTGAGAGATGCACTTCCATCAAGGTTAGGCAGCAAGACTACATGCAACCAGGATCCACCCTGCTCAGTTGTTTGGGTCAACATTCAGGCAACTGCTAGCCTTAAACCAACACCACTGTCTTCCTGGTGAAGAGAACAGTGGCCAGGTAGCTAGCTCTCACCTCACCTATAGTTCTTTGCTCACTCCTGCAGCATGATACATTATTCTCATGTGGATTGAAACCAAGGGAAAGGAATGTAACTCACGCTTTCCATTTTCATCTGTTAATTCTGTGACACTATGCAGGCTTTAGATTGCATAGAGGGTCTCCACCAACCAGGTTGCTGCTGCTGCTGCCACCTAGGAAAGAATTTAATCAGCATTGCCTCGATGGCCAGTAGGGATTGCTGCTCAGGGGACAGACTCTGCTCACCCTTCCATTAACCCCCTTAGGTAATATTTTTCCTCCACAAGTTCTCACCTGGGAGATGGTTGATGATGTCTACACTCATTAAGTTACAACTTCAACACCCCACAGCAGCAGTTCTGCTCTATCCAAGAGGGTCATTAGGAGTCACCATGGACTCAAAGGTAGCAAGTTCTGTTTGGTTTTGGTTCCTCAAACCACACACTAGTGTAAGTGGATAACTTGTCGGGCTGTTAACTGTAAAGTCAACAGTTTGAACCACCAGATGCTTCTCTGGAGAAAAAGGAGGCTTTCTATTTCCACAAAGATCTGCAATCTCAGAAACCCACTGATATGGAGAAAAAGGAGGCTTTCTATTTCCACAAAGATCTGCAATCTCAGAAACCCACTGATACAGCTCTACTGTGATTCATAGGGACACTAACTTCAGAACTGAATCGATAGCAGTGATTTTTTTGTTGGCACCTCACACTGAGGAACACAGGGGGTGTAGTGTGTTGTGCCTGCTAACTGCATGGTCAGCGGTTTTAAACCACCAGGAACAAAGTGAGGCTTTCCACTAAACAAAAACTCTAGGGATCAGTCGTGCTCTGTCCACTTGATCACTATATATCAGAATACATTTAATAGCAGTGGATGATTATAAAACTCAAACAGAAACCCTATTGGTGCAGGGGTTTAACATCTGGATGCTAACTGCAAGTTTGGTGTTAGAAAAGCACCAGACAACGTCCCAGAACAAAGATGAAGCTGTCTGCTCCCATAAAAATGCGCAGCCTTTGAAATCCCGGTGGGGTTTCTTACTCTATCCTACAGAGTCACTCTTAAATAGAAGTCTCAACAAACGAGAAGGTGGTTATAAATTAGAATCAGCAGGGTTATTGGGTAATAAGTCCTGCAGGACACAGGGTACTAGGAATTTCAGAAGCCTAGGGATTTGTGTGGAGACACTGATTCAGGCCAATGTGACCTGAACCTGGCTACCACTAAACCAGGGTGAACCACTGTGAGAAGCTCTAGTGTTTTCATTGGTCTCGGTTGTCTGAATTCCACTCATCTTGAACTTTTTTTTTTTCACTTGTAGCTTTTGATTCCGTGTCTTCTCCTCTGCAGTCTAGATTTTCAGGGTATTGACAGCTCTTTCTAGACTTTTGACAAACTCTTCATCTGCAGTTTCGAGTCTGGTGCTGGCTGCAGTTTTGTCTATGGGAGGGAGAGGGGCACAAAATCAATGGGTCTATTCAGATGCTCTATGTGTCCTACTGTAGAAATCAGACAGAACAGTCTGGTTACTGTGGGTGCTATCCGCCTGGGACTGAGTTTTGGTTGCATGAGAAGAATGATAGGGAGAAAAGTGATGCAAACACAAGCAAGTATCTTTAATACATTGATCCATCCTGAATCCAGCCTGATCATTGATCCTTTGTGGGGTCTTTACATACAGTCTCTCCTGACTCCAAAACAGTTCTGAGTAGTTGGTAATTGTGAATGAGTAGGAGGTCTCACTGCCTAGATATCAATCTTCGTAGTTCTGCATGAGCGCTCTTGCAACTACAGCGGTGACTTAGTGTGCCTCAGTTTCCTTGTTTGAAAAATGGGGTTGATAATTCTCCCCACAACATCCACTTTGTGGTTAGTCAAATAAATAACTAATAAAGACTATAGGTTATTTCAGGTTAAGGGTGTTGGCTACTAATCAAAAGGCTGCCTATTTGAATCCATCCAGCGGCGTCTCAGAAGAAAGGCCTGGTGTAATACTTCCAAACTCTCAGCCCTGGGAAACCAATGGAGCAAAGTTCTATGACAGACAGGGGATCGCCAAGAGTGGGAGCAGCTAGATTGCCACGTTTTCCCCATATTTTAACACAATTCGGGACTCTTGCTTGTGGAATGGATGTAAAATGGGGCTGCTAAAAAATGGTCAAAAATATATAACTATCGGCCCCTATCTCAAGAGAAGGAAGATGTGGGAAGCCGCAGCTCTCGCCGCCATTACAAGATGGTGCCGGGCAGTCAGGGCGGTGGCCCATTAAGTGGTAAACAACCATTTAAGGCATGCGCACTGCTTATATGACGTAGTCACAACTCCACCTGGAGTATGCAAACGAGGGTTCTGGCGAACGCACCAATCAATGCATGGCACGTCCCCGTAGAGCGTATATAAGCAGCAGTAGTTTGGGGCTTCGGGGTCTTTTTCCGCATCTGCAAATCGAACCCACAATAAAACACCTGTGGAAGAATCCTATTGTGCCGTGTCTTTTCTTGCTGGCAAGACCTGGCGCGCGACAAGTGGTGCCGAACCCCGAGAAATTACGACCACCTAAGGCACGAGCGGAGACCCCCTGTTACCAGGGAGGATTCAGAACCACACGGTGTGGGTTGTAGAGGTAATTTCTGAGAGACATGAGCCCGAACGATTGCTAAAGCCGCAAACTGGTGTATGCGCTCTAATACTTACATAAGTAGGGAATATGGGGAACGCAGCAATAAAGACCATGGTTACAGTGCTTAATGCTTTATTATTGAAAATTTCAGAGCCGACGCTAATAAAAGCATGTATTGAGGATAAAGAGTGTAGACAGCCATTACAACAGGGACAGCAGGCTTTGGAGGACGTTCAGGAAAGCATGTCAGAAACAGAACGGGACGAGTCTAAAGAGACTCAGAAAAGGCAGCACAGAGCTGCCAAAAAAGAAGAAACTGCGCAGGTAGAATTAGGGGAGGAAGCTGATCAGCAAAAGAAAAACCGTACCCGCCATTCGGAGTCTTTATATCCATGGCGAGAATTAGAACTCTTGGAACTATCAGAGGAGGAGCAGTTAGAGGAGGCAGCTGCTCGTTATGAGGAGGCAGCTGCTCATTATGAAGAGGGTCGATATGACGCATTACAAGCAACCAAAGGAGGGCAGTATATGCTCTATGGAAGACAGCTGTGAGCCCATCAGCACCACCTCCTTATAAGGAAGACAGGCAGAAAGGGTGTGGCTACTCCTTTTGCCCACCCAATACTCGTAGAGCAATTCAACAAATGTATCCAGTATTTGAGGACCAGAATAATGCTCGTTATCATACACCCGTAAAACACAAACAAGTGAAGGACTTAGCTGAAGCTGTGAGAGCTTACGGGGTAAGTGCAAATTATACTCAATCTCTAATTGAAAGGCATGCAGGCCATGCTATGACTCCTGCCGAATGGACATTTGTAGCAAAAGCAGTATTGACTACAGGACAATATCTGGAATGGAAATCTTTATGGCAGAATTTATTAACAGCTCAGGCTAGAGAAAATGCTGCGGCAGGGCAGCCAGCATGGGATTTTGAAATGCTTACAGGCCAAGGGAGGTGGGTTAATAATCAGACAGCACATCCATTGCAAGTATATCAGGAAATAAATTCTGCTGCAAGCAAGGCATGGAGGACTTTACCTAATAAAGGAGAGGTTAGGGGCAACTTAACAAAAATTGTACAGGGACCTACCGAACCTTTTTTCAGATTTTGTGGCACGAATGTTGGAAGCAGCAGGAAAAATTTTTGGAGATCAAGACACAGCCATGCCTCTCATTGAGCAGCTAGTTTTGAGCAGTGTACTAAAGAATGTAGAACAGTTATAACGCCATGGAAGTCCAAAGGATTGCAGGCATGGATGAAGGCTTGCAGGGAAGTTGGCGGTCCTTTGACAAATGCAGGACTGGCTGCTGCAGTATTGGCGGCTACTTTCATGCGCTGTATCATGTGCCTGCTGCCACCCTACGCATTAAGTTTCCAATTACTCGCGCAGAGGCTCGCACTATTGTGTTGCAGTGCGCCAAGTGTGCAGAATTTATTTACCATTAATACTAGTGCACCCTGTATACATGTAAGAAACGGGTCTTTAGTCAATTGGGTGGATCCTTCTAGAGACTCTGCACTTAATAATATTATATCTACCCTTACGAAGGTTGTACAAGGTGCTACAGGTGGAAATGGTACCTCTAAGAAAGGAAAAGGTGTGAATATAACAACACTCATGGTGATTTGTGAAGGATCCAGGCCCTCTGGACCTATTAATGAATCAGTAGCGCCACCTAATTTAACCAGATGTGCCATATTACCTAGTTGCTCACCTGAAAAAGGTTTTCCGCCTTCTTTTACTCAATGTCAGTCTACTAACTATCGGAACAAACCTATTGTACCAGGTTTTGATATGACTCCAGCTTTAGGTAAAAAAAAAATCAGCAAAATGGAATAGTAGCACTAATACCACTGGTCCTGATAATACTTGGCCGTGGTATGAATGGATATTGTATACTCAGCGTGGAGCATCTACAATAGTAACTCCTTTTGCAAAAATGTTTGGAATTAATGATACTTTGTATAATATTACAGGCATATACAATACCAGTACAAAGAAGTTGAGTGTAAAAACTATGATTAATATATCAAGGGTACAATTTAAGCCATCACCTGTTTGTGTTCAGCCCCCATTTTTCTTTTTGATAACATACAACATTAGTCATACTAATGATAGTTTTTGGGAAGCTTCATGTAATAGCTCTAGCAGTCAGTGTTGGCTTGCTGAATGTTGGAATGGCTCTGTGCCATTTGCTTTGATAGTAAAAATTCCCACTATGATACCCATACCCGTTGAAGCAGATCCTAATGCCTTTCCTATTGCCACACTCTATAGAAGAAAAAGAGATTTTGGCACTACCGCAGCAATTATCACAGCCATTACGGTTTCAGCTGCGGCAGCGGTTACAGCAGGATTGGCTATGTCAATTAAGTTGTATTTCTTCAACACCTAATTTGTGCATAACACCTTTAAAATTCTTGAATGAGTCTTCTTTTAGCAGCAAGAACATATCCCAGTACCTTACTGGACAATGGACAGCTGAACTGGAAGAACTTCAAGAACAACTTCGGATGCAGATTACGACTCTTAATGGCACACAAATGAAACCCATAACTGTTGGAGATTTTACTTCTTGGCTTTCTACGGCCTTTTCCTACTTTAAAGAGTGGGTGGGGGAATTTACATTTGCTGCAATAGTATGTTGTGGAGGAGTGTTGTTGCTATGGTTGCTCTGCAAGCTTAAGGCCCAGCAAAAACGTGACAAAGTCATCACGCAGGCGTTACTAGCGATTGAGCGCGGTGGTTCCCATGATCTTTGGCTTTCTTTGTTAAGAGAAAATTAACCCCCATAAGTTGTCAGCTCTTGCACCCCAAGGGAATTATCCCATTGCACTGGGAAGAGTGACAGAAATTGGATCTTGGCCAGCCCTTCCACTATGCGGAGCTCTGCTCATTGCACGCATCAGGGTGACCAGATTTGGGTTTTTATATCCATCTTGATCTCCTGGAGCTGCTGGAGGCTCCGGGATGGATCGATGGATTCCATCTTGATCTCCTGGGGCTGCTGGAGGCTCCGGGATGGATCGATGGATTAGGCCTAAAATATATAAGAAAGGAGGAGATGTGGGAAGCCGCAGCTCTCGCCGCCATTACAAGATGGCGCCGGGCAGTCAGGGCGGTGGCCCATTAAGTGGTAAACAACCACTTGAGGCATGCGCACTGCTTAGATGACTTAGTCACAACTCCACCCTGGAGTATGCAAACGAGGGTTCTGGCGAACACACCAATCAATGCATGGCACGTCCCCGTAGAGCGTATATAAGCAGCAGTAGTTTGGGGCTTCAGGGTCTTTTTCCGCATCTGCAAATTGAACCCGCATTAAACGCCTGTGGAAGAATCCTGTTGTGGCGCGTCTTTTCTTGCTGGCGAGACCTGGCGCGTGACAGGAAGAGGGCTGCTACTCCCAGGAAAGTGTTCCAGCCACCAAAACAAACACAAAGGCAGTTTTACACTGTCCCATGCTGGCATTATGTCACCCTTAACGCGATGGCAGTGTGTGTTTGAGAGGTGCACTTTCATCTGGGTTAGGCAGCAAGATTACATGCAACCTGGATCCACCCTGCTCAGATGTTTGGGTCAACATTCAGGCAACTGCTAGGCTTAAAACAACACCATTGTCTTCCTGGACACGTGGCCAATGGCCAGGTAGCTAGCTGTCACCTCACCTATAGTTCTTTGCTCACTCCTGCAGCATGATTCATTCTTCCCATGTGGAATGAACCCAAGGGAAAGGAATGTAACTCAAGCTTTCCATTTTCAGCTGTTAATTGTGTGACTCTATGCAGGCTCTAGATTGCATAGAGGGTCTCCACCAACCAGGTAGTTGCTGCTGCTGCCACCTAGGAAATAATTTTAACAGCATTGCCTCGATGGCCAGTAGGGCTTGCTCCTCAGGGGGACAGGCTCTAGTCACCCTTCCATTAACCCCCTTAGGTAATATTTTTCCTCCACAAGTCTTCACCTGGGAGATGGTTGCAGATGTCTACACTCATTGATTTACAACCTCACCACCCCACAGTAGCAGTTCTACTCTATCCAAGAGGGTCATTAGGAGTCAACATGAACTTGAAGGTAGTGAGTGCGGTTTAGTTTTGGGTCCTCACACCACACACTTGTGTAAGTGGATGATACGTCAGGCTGCTACCTGTAAAATCAACAGTTCTAACCAACAGATGCTTCTCTGGAGAAAGAGGAGGCTTTCTATTTACACAAAGATCTTCAATCTCAGAAACCCAGAGACAGCTGTACTGTGATGCATAGGGACACTAACCTCAGAACTGAATCTATAGTAGTGATTTTTTTTGTTGGGACCTCACACTGAGGAGCACAGAGGGTGTAGTGTGCTGTGCCTACTAACTGCATGGTCAGGGGTTTGAAGCCACCAGGACCAAGGTGAAGCTTTCTACTAAACAGAAACTCTTGGGATCAATTCTGCTCTGTCCACTTGATCACTATATATAGGAATAGATTTCATAGCAGCAGATGATTATAAAACTCAAACAGAAAACCTATTGGTGCACAGTTTCAACATCTGGATCCTATCTCCAAGTTTGGTGTTAGAAAAGCACCAGACAACTCCACAAAACAAAGATGAAGCTGGATGCTCCCATAAAGGTCCGCAGCTTGGAAATCCCGGTGGGGTTTCCTACTCTGTCCTGCACATTCACTCTGAATCAGACGTCGAAATGAATGAGAAGGTGGCTATAAAGTAAAATCAGCACGGTTATTCGGCAATATGGACTGCAGGTTACTAGGAATTTTAGAAGCCTAGGGATTTGTGTGGAGACAATGAATCAGGCCAATGTGACTTGAACCTGGGTACCACTAAACCAGCGTCAACCACTGTGAGAAGCTTTAGGGTTTTCATTGGTAATGGTTGTCTGAATAGCACTCACCTGAGCTTCTTCTTCTTTTTTTTCACTTGTAGCCTTTGATTCTGTCTTCTCTTGTGTACGCTAGAGTTTCAGGGTATTGACAGCTCTTTCTAGACTTTTGAGAAACTCTTAATCTGCAGGTTTCGGGTCTGGTGCTGGCTGCAGTTTTGTCTATGGGAGGGAGAGGGGCACAGAATCAAATGGTCCATTCAGATGGTCTATGTGTCCTACTGTAGAAGTCAGACAGAACAGTCTGGTTACTGTCGTTGCCATCCGCCTGGGACTGAGTTCTGGTTGCCTCAGAGGAATGATAGGGATAAAAGAGATGCAAAAACAAGCAAGTATCTTTAATACATTGATCCCTCCAGAATCCAGCCTGAACATTGATCCTTTGTGGGGTCTTTACATACAGTCTGTCCTGACTCGAAAACAGTTCTGAGTAGTTGGTGATTGTGATTGAGTAGGAGGGCTCACTGCCAAGATATCAAATTTCCTGTTTGTGCGTGAGCACTCTTCCAAAGCCAGCTGTGTTTTAGTGTGCCTCAGTTTGAAAAATGGGGTTGATAATTTTCCCCACATCATCCACTTTGTGGTTAGTCAATTATATAACTAATCCCGCTTATAGGTTATTTCAAGTTAAGGGGCTTGGCTACTAAGCAAAGGACTGGCTATTTGAATCGATCCAGAGGTGCCTCAGAAGAAAGGCCTGGTGTAATACTTCCAAACTCTCAGCCCTGCGAAACCAATGGAGCAGAGTTCTATGACAGACAAGGGCTGGCCAAGAGTGGAAGCAGCTAGATTGCTGCTTTTTCCCCCTATTTTAACAAAATTCAATCGGCCTGGTGGTGGAAAGGGTGTAAAATTGGGCTACTAACAAAATGGTCAAAAATATATAATCATTAGCCCCTATCTCAGGAGAAAGAAGAAGGCTGCTACTCCCAGGTAAGTGCTCTGGCCACCAAAACATACAAAAGGGAAATTCTACCCTGTCCCATGGTGGCACTATAAGTCACCCTCAATTCGATGGCAGTGAGTGTTTGAGAGATGCACTTCCATCTGGGTTAGGCAGCAAGATTACATGCCACCTGGATCCACCCTGCTCAGATGTTTGGGTCAACATTCAGGCAACTGCTAGGCTTAAAACAACACCATTGTCTTCCTGGAGAAGTGAACATTGGCCAGGTAGCTATCTCTCACCTCACCTATAGTTCTTTGCTCACTCCTGCAGCATGATTCACTCTTCCCATGTGGATTGAACCCAAGGGAAAGGAATGTAACTCAAGCTATCCGTTTTCAGCTGTTAATTCTGTGACAATTAAGGCTCTAGATTACATAGAGGGTCTCCACCAACCAGGTTGCTGCTGCTGCTACCACCTAGGAAAGAATTTTATGAGCATTGCCTCGATGGCCAGTAGGGCTTGCTCCTCTGGGGACAGACTCTAGTCACCCTTCCATTAAAACCCTTGGTAATATTTTTCCTCCACAAGTCCTCACCTGGGAGATGGTTGAGAATGTCTACAATCATTGAGTTACAGCCTCAGCACCCCACAGGATCAGTTCTACTCTATTAAAGAGAGTCACTAGGAGTCAACATGGACTCGAAGGTAGTGAGTTTGGTTTGGTTTTGAGTCCTCACACAACACACTTGTGTAAGTGGATAACACGACAGGCTGCTAACTGTAAGGTCAAGAGTTCGAACCACCAGATGCTGTCTGGAGAAAGAGGAGGCTTTCTATTTCCACAAAGATCTTCAATCTGTGAAACCCACAGAGACAGCTGTACTGTGATCTATAGGGACACTAACCTCAGAACTGAATCGATAGCAGTGATATTTTTGTTGTAACAGCCTCAGCCATCTCCTCCCGGGCATTGTAAACTTTAAATGCCATTCTTACCAGATCCTGTATAGGGGTTTCAGGGCCCTCCTCAGCCCTTTTTAGCTTTTTTCTAATGTCCGGGGCTGACTGAAAGATGAAGTTAGAGGCTAAGATAGAAGCCCCACTTTTAGACCCTGGGTCTAAACGAGTGTACTTTGTGAGTGCCTCCTGGAGGTGCTTAAGAAAGAGAGCAGGGTTCTTATCTGCCTTTTGGTTGACTTTCCTTAGTTTGTCATAGTTGACAACCTTGCAGAACACAGTTTCTAAGCTCCTAATTAGGTATCAGAGCATTACGTTTTTGTGGGGAAGGTCGGACCCACGGCTAGGCTGGTAATTCTAACCGGGGTTCTTTAGTGGGATGGCATGCGCCCCCAAGGGGACATTTGGGTTGATAGCGTGGTCTTTGTTTGCTAGCTGGCGGCCTACATCACAGACTTGCTCACGCTCTTTTCGGTGGTAAGGATAATAGCAAGGATTACTTGGATGTTATGCCAGGTTAAATTATACATTTGGGTAAGTAAATTTTTTAATAAATTGAAAGAGATCTGCTGAGAAAGAGCCCAGGTGAGTCTTTATCTGTGACAGGTCCTGTAAGGAAAAAGGGACATGGACTCGGATGAGTCCCTCTGTTCCCGCAATCTTAGTGGGCAAAGGGTAGCGGGAGGGTTGCGAGAACGGGTATGAGAGGCGACCAGTGAGGACAGGGGAGAACTATCGGACGGAGAGGCGACCGATGAGGACAGGGGAGAACTATTGGACGGAGGACCAGATGGCGCAGTGGGCAGGAGAGACTGATAGGGTGTCAGGAGCGGCGTGCTGAGGAGCTTGGCTGGCTCTTCAGGGGTTTGAATGTCAGGTTCCTTCTGCTGAGGGGATTGCGCTAACAGTATTTGGCGGGTGGAACTGTTAGGTAGCTTAACCTAGGGAATTGGGAAGTCCATTTACGCATGCCCAGGAGAGCCAGCAAAGGACTAAGCTGGATTTTCCCGCGGGTGGGCCCAGATGGGCGTTACACCTGGAGCAGCCCACCTGGGCCGGGTGATTGCAATTCAGCCAATGGGATCGACCTGGGGTCGTTCACCACACCTCCCCTGGGAAGCCTTAAAAGGCAGGGACCGGAAGGGAGAGGGGCGCTTGGTCTCTTGGTCTTGTCTTGCTTGGGTGGTCTGGTCGTCTCCGTGGGAAGGGAGAGATCCTTGTGTGTCCCGGAGCAGTCTCTGCCAGGCCGCATGGTCAAAGGAATCCTATGGGTGCCGCATAAAACCTGAAGCTTCTTTGAACTTTCATTAAATTCACTTGGATCACAAGCCCGGCTTCAGCGTGAAATCTTTCTCGCGCGGAGCCAAGGACCGAGGCTGAGATTTAGGCCGAAGAGAGAAACCTAACATAAGTGTTGCTGCGTGACTCAGATGTACAACACCGCGTGTAACTGAGGAGTTCAGGCTGAAGTGCTCCGGCAACGTCTGGGAGATGGATGGCTCCTTGAGGCGACCCATGAAGACATCAGTAACGTATTCCCAAACCCCTCTCCTCCTTTTGGTGTTCGGGATTTTACGTCTGTCTCTCTGTGCTCGCCTTCTTGGGAGTTTGCATGTCTTCCCCAGGCTGGATTGCTGGGAGGGGGCTGGGACGCTGTGCGCTGAAGGCCATTCCCCAAGCCTGTTTGCATCTCAATTGCCCCATGCTGATCTCCCTCTAGGCCGCAAGTGGCGGCCGCCATTTTCCGGACCATGTGAGTCGCGGGGCCATGGCAACATGGCGCCTGGTGTCCGCCATTTTTGCTACAGGTCAGCGGAGCACGTGACCCTGCCAAGATGGCACCCACCGCTCCAACCGCATGGTGGGGTGGTGCCTGGTTAGCTAGCCCCTCCGCCGGTTCCGGGAGCTAGCCCCGTTCTAGTCCCGGATCCAAATGTTCCCCTTTCCCCGCCTTTACCCTTTCAGTTTCCCTTGGTCTTCCAAACGTGCTGCGTTGGTGTTCTACCTGTGTGGGTTTGTTCCTTAATACCTGCTGGTCTTCTGTTGCCCAGGCCTAGGCCCAAGGCGCTCGGAAGCCAAGCCCGAGTAACTGCTGTTAACTTCCGCCTTCTAATGATGCTGCCTCTGACATTTTCTGGAAAAGCTCTTAATATGGTTTCACCCCTAGGATGCTCCAGCCAGAGATCCCGATTATTTAGAGGTTCCCGAGCTGCCGGAGAGACGTCCCCCTTCCCTTCAGAGATTTGGAAGTCTGCTCCTGCCAGCAGGCGTCTCTGAAGGCCGGGGTGCCATGCCATGCAGTGGCCCTCACAGTTTGGAATCTGGAAGCGGTCAGACCAGAATGTCGCGACTGGTCTCTGACTCCTCCCTTGGGTGGGGGCACCTGCCTGAGGCCTCAGATTCACGACACGCCAGATGTGGGTGCTGAATCTGCGATTACCCAACCTCGAGGCATCGAGCTCTTGGTAATCTTCGTGTTGTTTGCTTTCCAGAAGGGACAGACCAGCTCGATACCGATACCCAGGGATTGCCCCCTCGGATGCATCCTGTTCAATTGGGAAAGTGGTGGGAGATGCCATTTATTAGAGCATTCTTCCTTTTAAGGAGAAATAGGGATCTCTGTGCCCAGTGCACCCAGGACCCCCTGAGGGACCCTGGACAAGAAGGAAACTGTTGCTTCAACCCTGAAGCAGCCCAGAGTATTCTACCGGTAGTAGAGGCAGCGGGGGAACACAGTCCCCAAGCAATTTACAAACCTTTCACTCTAATTGAACTCAAGCAAATTAAAAGTGATTTGGGCAGTTACTCTAGCAAGCCCGAAAACTACATCGAGAACTTCCAATACCTCACCCTAGCCTATGATTTAACCTGGAAGGATGTCATGATCATACTAGGACAGACCATGACGGATTTTGAGAAAGAGCGTGTGCACAAAGGTGCCAGAAAGTTTGCAGAGGAGTTACATGTGATGAATGAAAAATACCCTGTAGGGGAAACTGCTGTACCCTTCACAGACCCTGCGTGGAGTTACAGTGAGCCTCAGCACAAGTGGGCATGGGAATATTTCCTGATGTGCATCACGGGTGGACTAAAGTCAGGCAGGCAAAAGGCCATTAATTATGCCAAGGTGACAGCGATTCACCAGGGACCTACCGAGTCTCCTGTAAGCTTCTTAGAGAGGCTAAAGGAAGCCCTAAAGAATCATACTGCTGTAGATATTGATTCCTATGAGGGGCAAGTCTTGCTCAAGGACAAATTCCTCACACAGGCTGCACAGGACATTCGCAAGAAAGTCCAAAAACTAGTGCAGAGGCCTGAAGGAGCTACCCTGGAGGAGATGGTTGCTTGTGCCAACACGGCTTTTTACAATAGGGATCAGGAGAGCGAGGCTCGAGCCCAGGAAAAGGAGGAAAGAAAGGACATTAGGCATGCCCAGATATTAGCTGCACTCAACAGCCGACGCCCATCGAATGCCTCCCAGGTTTCCCAGACTTTTAAACCAGGTACCAAATGCTACATTTGCCAGCGACCGGGTCATTGGGCTAGGAACTACCCTGACCGGAATGAGCCTCCTCAGACGCCATGCGTCCATTGTAAGCAGACTGGCTACTGGGCTGGCCTCTCTCCTAAGGCTCAAAACCTGGAGGGGAGGCACCCACAGGCCAGCTGGCACCTGACATTGGAGGAGAAGGATTGAAGGCACCTGGTCCGGACGGCCCAGCAGCAAAGGTAACTGACTGGTCTGAAACCTAGGGTGGGCATCGACATGGCAGGAAAGTCAGTAAGCTTCCTTTTAATATTGGAGCCACTTCTGTCCTTGTTTCCTAACCTGAACCCCTGACACCCCGCACCTGGTCTATCCGGGGAGTGTCAGGGAAGCCTGTAGTTAAGCATTTTACTGAGTCTCTCAGATGTCTTTGGGATAACTTCTATTTTTCTCAAAGTTTCCTAGTGATAGCTGAATGTCCAGCTCCTCTCATAGGCCGAGACCTGCTGTCCAAACTGCACACCTGCAGTCATTGGGCCTCATCCAGGTCCCTCTACAGCTTCCAGTTGTTCCTCACAGTGGAAGAGCCTCAGATTCCCCCACAGGAACTGTGGGAGCAGACGGATACTCCTGTGAGCCACTGGACGGTCTTAGGATGGTATTTCATCGCCACCCTAGGACGGATGAGGGCTGCACAGATGAGTCTGCCTCAAACCCCTCACAGCCTTTAGGCCAGTGAATACTTTTCCTCCGTTCCTGTGTTCACAATGACCAAAGTCTGTGACACTAAAATAACTTCAAGGGCACTGCCACCTTACAATCTTACCCATGTCTCAATTAATCTGTTCCCCTGTTTGTTTGTTTTCCAGTTCTCAGGTTACAAAGGCCTCTAAACCCAGTGTGCCAGCTTCAGGACCCCTGCCTCCAGAAAAACCCACCTCGACCTTATCTATCCTGGGCTCTTAATGGACAACCCCTTCTAACAGAGTAGGAAGGGTATGGACCCAAAACCCCACTATGCCCCCTTTGTCAGCAGGAAGCAGCTAGAGATGTCGTCATCCAGTACCCCAAAGATTTGGGTCCATATCTCTTCAGGGGGTAATGTTAGGTAGCTTAACCTAGGGAATTGGGAAGTCCATTTACGCATGCCCAGGAGAGCCAGCAAAGAACTAAGCTGGATTTTCCCGCGGGTGGGCCCAGATGGGCGTTACACCTGGAGCAGCCCACCTGGGCCGGGTGATTGCAATTCAGCCAATGGGATCGACCTGGGGTCGTTCACCACACCTCCCCCTGGGAAGCCTTAAAAGGCAGGGACCGGAAGGGAGAGGGGCGCTTGGTCTCTTGGTCTTGTCTTGCTTGGGTGGTCTGGTCGTCTCCGTGGGAAGGGAGAGATCCTTGTGTGTCCCGGAGCAGTCTCTGCCAGGCCGCATGGTCAAAGGAATCCTATGGGTGCCGCATAAAACCTGAAGCTTCTTTGAACTTTCATTAAATTCACTTGGATCACGAGCCCGGCTTCGGCGTGAAATCTTTCTCGCACGGAGCCAAGGACCGAGGCTAAGATTTAGGCCGAAGAGAGAAACCTAACAGAACAGTGGCTACAAAGCTGGAGTGAGAGGGGGGAACACAAGTCCCAAAAAGCCTGCACATAGGGGACTTCAGAATCCTTACCAGTCCTCCTGCAGAATTTGTCCAGGTCCTGTAAAGCGCTGAAATTGAAAGTGCCAGTCGGAGGCCAACACGACTGGTTATCGAGCTGATACTTGGGCCAGGCAACTTGGGAAAGAAAAACAAGTGTTTTCTTTTGCAAGGTCTGGGTATACCCCAGGTTGGAGAAGTTTTTTAAGAGACAGCCCAGTGGAGTCAATGGGTCAATTTTGGACTGCCTGGTGCCCATGGTGAGAGTGAGATAAAGAGATTCAGCTTACATACACTGCAGAGATGTGAACAGGAAACACACAGTCAGGTAAAACAGTTCTAGGCTAACTCTATGAGAGTAGTCCAGTCTGGAGGGGACAGCTACCATGAGGCCTATTGCTAACAGTCCTGTCAGTGGTAAGACTGTCAGAAAGTGAATGCCAGTGCATTAGGTAAAAGGCCACATGGAAAGAGGGAGAGGGAGTGAGCAGAAACAAGGTTTCGGTTCTCCTGGTGAGCAGGACCAGGCAGGAGTCACCCAGGCATCCCCAAGTGAGTCCTGGCTGGGACAGCAGTGAAAGACGTGGGGAAGGGATTGCCAAGACGTCTCAAGAACAATCATTCCCCAAGGCCCCTGGGGCCAACAGAAGGAGAATTCCCGGCGCGGCCGCGTCTCGGACAGGAAGACTCTGGCAGAGCTCAAAAACCGAAACCAAGCTTGGATAGAGGGAAGTGGAAAGAAAAAAGGGAACTCACCAGGGAAGCTGCAGGTTGGTTTTGAATGCGTCCAAGCGCTGAGGGTTCTGGAGATTTCGGGGAGATAGGGGGGCTCTCAGGGGACCCCGAAAGGAGGGGGAAGCCACACACCTATCCCGGGTTCTCGGCACCATAATGTAAGGTTTATTTGGGTGCAAAACAGAACCAGGCTTTATTGAGAAGCTTGCGGGCGGGATCAGCAACTCAGGGCATTAAGTTATTGAAACTGCGCATTGGGAAACTTTAGCTGTGTTTTTAAACCCCTGTGGCTGGCAGGCACAGTGGGAGGGGGGAGAAAAGTGCCTACACAAGGGATTATAAAAAAGGGAAGCAGTCATTAAATTTTCTGGGAATTGGGTGGGAGTTGGGCAAACTAGCCCAGCAAGCATCCTGTTAGTAAGAACACAAACTTTTGGACATTTGTGGTGTACCGAAGGGCGGGGGAAGTCGGTGAGGGGTAAGTTTCAAGAACTAACATGGAAGTGCCTGATTCAAAATGGAGTTTCTTGTGCCAAGGCCATACACTAGGGACATACACGCAATAGGAAGAGGGATTGGGGGTATACATGTGACAAGATGGGCGGACCCTAGATCCAAGATGGCGACCTAACCTTGATCACCATTGGGCGGGTTTGACCTCTCTGGGATCTCCTACAAGGAAACAGACAACTACTATCCTTATCAGAAGGGAGTGGGCCCTATTTGTTGTGGGATAAACAGTGGTAACTACTTGCTCTAGATGGTTGATAGCTCTCAGGGAGAATAACCCCTGACCTATTTCTGATTACCTCCACGTATAGTCATTCCCAAGCAGCTGTCTGGCAATTTGAGGGAGACAGCTTGGGAGAAATCCTTATGTATCCCACAATATGCAAAGCTATATTTTGGAAATAAAATTGGCCTTTGGATCATCAATCCACTGGCTACTCTTTTTTTCAGGTCGCCACTTCCCTTAGCACTGAGTGAAAACTCCACGCTACATACCACCCACAATCCTCAGGCAAAGTGGAAAAAGCCCATAATAGACAGATTATTGAAACAAGGTCTGCTCACCCCTGTAAACTCACCATGTAACACCGCTGTTTTGCCAGTACAGAAACCTAATGGACAATACCGCCTCGTGCAGGATCTCAGCCTAATCAATGCTGCAGTGTTCCCCATCACCCCTGTGGTCTTTAACCCCTACACTCTCATTTCCCAAATCCCTGAAAGCACAACCCACTTTACCGTCCAGCATCTCAAAAATGCTTTATTTTTACTATTCCTATTCATCCAGGCTCTGTTTCTGCTTGCATTCACGTGGCATAATCGTGTTACTGACTTAGCCCAATAATTTTCCCGCTTCTAGCTCAGTATGCTTTTTATCTCCCACTTACACTGATCAGGAAAAAAACCAATATTGTTCTCTTCCTTAACGAAAACGGTGGGTATACAAATATAACTTATTCATTCTCCCAAAGTTACAAGAGGAAACAATCATCACCGATATTCACAATTCTCTAGACATCGGGCCAAAAGCTCTCTACAAGTTTCTAACCCCCATGTTTCACCCAAGTACACTGTTATCAACACAATACCACCAGATGCAAGGGCACCTACCAGGACACGACTGGCAGATAAACTTTACCCACATGCCAAAGCATAAGCGGTTTAAATATCCCTCACTATGGCTGACACATTTTCAGGATGGATCGAAGCCTTTCCCACCTCCTCTGAAAGTGAAAGCATAGTCGCCGCTCACCTTCTTCAAAACATCATTCTTTGTTTTGGCCAACCTGTTTCAATCCAGTCGGACAATGGCCCAGGCTTCATATCTAAAGTGCAGCAGGCAGCGCCTCACTGGGAATCTGCTGGAAACTCCACGCAGTCTACCACCCCCAGTCTTCTGGTAAGGTTGAGCGAGCTAACGGTCTCATAAAACAACAGCTCACCAAACTCTCCATAGAACTGCAACTTTCTTGACCTCACCTATTACCCTTTGCTCTTACTCGTCTTCATGTGGCCCCTCGGGAGCCGTCCGGCCTCAGTTCTTTCAAAATACTCTACGAACAATCTTCCTTTTCTCACCTTTTCCTGCAACTGATTGCCCTCCGCTAGCTTCGTACCTTCCATGCTTGTCCTTGCTCCGGAACCTTCATAGACATCCAACCAGAAAACACTCATGTGCCCTTTTGCTACTCCAATGCATCTACACAGGCATGTAACGTCACCCAAATCCCCTCCAAACCACTAACAGCCCCAGAAGGATTTTTCTTTAGTTGCAACTATACACTCACTAAGCATTTAAACATCAGTTCTACCTCTACCCTTTTGTGCCTGCCCGTCACTCTGGTACCGCAGCTCACTACATACACTCCGACTGAGTTCCGGGAGAAATACATCCAGGTACACAGTTGCCATACTAAAAGAGCAGTTTTTCTCTCAATACCAGTGGGCATCTCCTTAGCCTCAACAGCAGTTGTAGTAGGACTCAGCGGTGGGGTCCTTGGACACTCTATCATCACAGCAGACAAGTTATCCGCATGCTTCCAGCTGGCAGTCGATGCCTCTGCCAAGTCTCTAGCCTCCCTGCAGAGACAAATAACCTCTGTTGCCCAAGTTGCCTTGCAGAACCGCCGCACTTTAGACCTTATCATGGCTTAAAAAGAAGGAACCTGCCTCTTCCTCCAGGAGGAATGCTGTTATTACATTAATAAGTTGGGAATTGTGGAAACCGGAGTCCAGACCCTCAACAAGCTAAACCGTGAGCTGCAAAACACCAGATTCAGAACAGACAGCTCCTCTTCCCGGTGGAACTCTTCTCTGTACTCCTTCCTAGCCCCCATACTAGGACCCATAACTTTAGTAATAATTTTGCTCTTAATTGCTCCTTGTCTCATTCATCTCCTGCAGAGTCGACTCCATGAAATCAACCATATAGCAGTTCACCAGATGATGCTACAGCAATACCAACCTCTCCACTCTGTGCCAAACTGGAACTCCCAGTACTCTGCCTGAAGAGCCCCTCCCCTTGGTCTTTGCCCACTACACACAGGAAGCAGTCACATAAAAGGACTAAATTCTTCCCTTTTCCTATAGGGCAGAGTCTGAAATGACCGGTCTTGGCACAACAGACTCCATTTTGAGTCCTGCACCTCCATCTTAGCTCTCAAGACTGACTCCTAACTGACCTCCCCTCCCCTGTTCAACCCCAAATTATGGGAACCAGCTCCTCTCAAAGCCAGAATGTTTTCTGAAGATATGGTCACTCCATCCGTCCCTGACATATAGATAAGATTGACGACCTTCTCCCTTCTGAAGCACCTGTATGCGCAGATCCTCCCCAGCTTTGATCCTCCCGAGCTGTGCCTGTCAGCAGTGGGCATAAAAACGCCGCCAGGATTTTTTTCCAAGCGCGGCTTCAATAGCTCAATACCTTGAGTTGCTGAACCCGCCCGCAAGATTCTCAATAAAGCCTGCTTCTAAAACTTCGTTAATTGGGTCTCTGATTCTGTTTTTGCGTCCAAATAAATCTTATAGATGTGTGTGTGGTTGTGCTCCATCTCTCCCCTCTGATCTCTGTGTTAATTCACATCCTGCATCCCCCGCCTGCACAGTCTCCTTCCCTCCTCCCAGCTAACACGTCACAGGGGATGGGGGAGGCATTACCATGAAAGTTCTTTTTCAAAGTCTTATTTTTTTCCTATTAGAAATGGATAATCTTGAACTAAAACAAAAACGCCAGTCATATGAGGCTGGTTTCAAAATGAAGGTTGTGTCAAGCGCAGAAGAGAGCAATAACAGTATTGCAAGTAGGGAATTCTGTGTTGACAAAAAGCAAGTGAGGGAGTGGCGCAAAATGAAGGCTGACTTGGAACAGATTCCAAAAGCTAAAAAAGCTCGTTGTGGTTTAACGTCTTTTTATGGGGCTCTAGAGATGGAATTTCATAAATGGGGTTTGAAGTGTCGTCAAAATGGTTACTGTGTAACACATATGGGAATCCGCATACACACTTTACAAATGGCTAACGACGACAAATATAAAGCACCAGGCACTGAAAAATTTGCTGTGTCAGCAGAATGGTGTACCTGTTTCATGAATAGGTTTGGCCTACTATGTTTGAGACAAAGAACAAAGATTTCCCAGAAACTGCCACAAGACCTTGAAAAATATATTATGTCATTCCAGTCATTATTTATAAAACAAAGAAGGATTTATAATTATGACCTGGCAGATATTGGAAATATGGATGAAATTGCCATGACTTTTGATCTTCCAAGCAACAGAACTGTGGCAAATTTAGGAGAAAAAAACATTTTTCTCAAAACCACAGGAAATGAAAAACACACACTTTAGAACTGTTCTATCATGTTTACCTAATGGAATTAAGTTGCATCCTGTCATTTTTTTTAAAAGAAAGACCTTCCCTAAAAAGTTCAAGTTCCCACTGAGAATTACTGTGTGTGCACATTTTAAAGGCTGGATGGATGAAGACGTAACAAAAAATATGGCTGGAAGAAATTTGGAACCCATGAGCAGGAGCAGCCTTAAAGAAAAAGCGAGTTTCCTGCTGACTCCATTTCCTCTGACTGAGAAGGATCCGAGTGAGCATTGCACGTGTTTCCAAGGAGGGGGAAGATGGCCGACAGGGACACCCGCATACTCTGAGAGCTCCTCCAAACAAAGCGGGATTGGCGACCAGGTAGCTGAATAGTAAGAGTCTGGTGAGTGAAATATCCCCCCTGGGACAGCACCCCAGTCCTACCCCACGTATTTGTCCGGAGCAGGGGTCTAGGTGAAAGAGGACCGGACTCGTGGGACGTCTCTGGCCACTAAGCTGCCGTGAGCTCACTGGCGACCGGCTTAGGCTCCATCCCCAAACCGGACGCCAGCCCAGAGCCGATTGCCTGCCCTGCCTACTCCAGCGGCCCACTCCCCACTCCCTATCGCGGATCCCCACTGGGAGAGAAGCTTTCCTCTCCCGCGATTCCCCTCTCCCCGCAGGGCAGCGATCTGCCCTCGGGCCCACGTCCCTCCCTCCATTCATCCAAGCTCAGGGGAGCGGACCCGCGGGTTGTCCCCCACGGGGACCATCCACCCGCACCGCTGCCGCGGACCTCTCCACTTGCCCTCCGTGCGCCGGCCTCCCACCCCCGCCCGCCCCCGCCAGCCCCTGGCAGCCTAGCGCCAGCTCCACTCCTGGTGGGGACCCTGCGCTGAGCACTTCCTGCCAAAAGGAGCCATAGCCCAACCCGCGCCTGTCCCGGACCCTGAGCTTCCGCGGAGCGCCGCGCCCCGCGCGGCTGAGTCTGCCCACCAAGGGCCCCCCCTGCGCAAGGCACAAGAGTAGGTGCCCTCCCCAGGGTGCTGCGGGGACCCCGGCGGCCGCGACTCTGAGCCTGAGCAGAGGAAGGGCGCCATTGCCCCCTGCGGTTTCGCGCCAAGCCTCCTTTGCCGGCGCCATTACCCCCTGCGGTTTCGCGCCAAAAGGGCGGAGAGCGAACACCATTGTTCCCCGCAGTGTCCCGCAGCTGCCGGCACAGCTATCCAAGGGGCCTCCCCGCTCACAGCCCGGGCAGATCAAACACTCCACCTGCAGTGGAGCCTGGGTCTCAGCTTTGCAGTCCCTGAGGAGCCGTCAGTGAGCTCCAGCCAGCTCTCACCACCTGGGGCCCTGTTGGGTCCCCAGTGCCAGCCCTAAGCCTGCCACAGCCCGCCCCAGCCACCCCAGGAGACGGCACAGTGGCCTGAGCCTCCACACAATAAGGTTACTCCTGTCTCCCAGAAGCATGGGGCCTATTAAAGGATCAAGGAAAAATCAACAGACCACATCACTCCCAACAAAAAAACCAGAGAAACGAGGCACTTTAACAGACCTAACGTCACTCATAGAAGAAACAGATATAGATCAGCCACAAAAGGAAATCTTCAGAACTCTGCTTGCAGTAATACAGGAGCTAAGAGAAGCAAACCAAAATAAGGATGCAACGATAGAAGGGATGAAATGCACAATAGAGGGGATGAAGTCCACAATAGAGGGGATGAATACTATCCACCAAAAGGAACTGCAGAAACTAACAGAGGAGGTAGCAGAGGCCACACAAAAGGTCACAGAAGCTATATCTAGGCTTGAGGAGGCTGAGAACCGTATCAGTGAACTCGAGGACGCTCAAACCAAACGAAGCAAGCGAGAAAAACAATCAGATAGGAAAATTAAAGAAACAGAAGACAGCCTGAGATCAATGACAGATGCTATGAAGAGGAATAATATTCGAATAATCGGTCTACCGGAACACAACATAACACACAAATCGACCGCCAAGATAGCAAAGGAATTCCTGGAAGAAAATTTCCCCAACCTAACAAAGGAGAATCCGACTCTCATACAGGAAGCAGAGAGGACGCCGGCTAAGCTAAACACCAAGAAGAACACGCCAAGGCATATAATTGTAAAATTATCCAACTTAGAGGAAAAAGAGAAAATTCTACGAGCATCAAGAGAAAGGAAGACAGTCACATACAAAGGAGCGCAGGTAAGGGTATGCTCAGACTTATCAGCTGAAACCATGAAGAGGAGGAGAGAATGGAGCAGCATCTTCCAAAAACTGAAAGATGAAAATGCCTCCCCCAGAATCCTATACCCTGCCAAGTTATCCATTAAGATAGAGGGTAAGATAAGGGTCTTCCAGGACAAGGAAGAACTCAAAAAATATACTGCAAGTCACCCGACCCTGCAGAACATACTGGCTGACTCACTATGGCCAGAAGATCAAGCTCCAACTAGAACCACCAGGAGACCACCATATAGCCCATCTCCATCTAGAAGCCAACATGCCAGCAACACGTACCAGGACAACACGGTCTCAGATGGAAAAGAGGACAGGATAGAAACCCTCCACTCAAACGCAGTACACTGATATGAAGGAAGATAGGCAAAGACCCAAAACACAAAACAGAATATGGCAACCATGAAGCCAGAGATTGTAATAATCACTTTGAATACAAATGGGCTCAATTCATATGTTAAAAGAAAGAGGCTGGAGGATTGGATTAGAAAACATAACCCATCAATCTGCTGCCTGCAAGAGACACACCTTAAGCAAGCAGACAAGCATATGCTGAGAATAAAGGGCTGGCAGAAAGTTTACCAAGCAAATGGTAACTCCAAGAAGGCAGGAGTGGCTATCTTAATCTCCGACAAAATGGATCTCAAGATCCAAAACATAAAAAGAGACAAAGAGGGACATTACATAATGCTCAAAGGCTCAGTAAACCAGGAAGCAATAAGCATACTGAATATTTACGCACCTAATAATGGTGCGGCAAATTTCGTCAAACAAACTATTAAAAAAATGACAGAAGAAATCACGGAAACAACAATAATAGTGGGGGACTTCAACACTCCACTATCAGAGAAAGACAGGTCACAGGGAAAGAAGCTCAGCAAAGAGGCCAGAGAGCTAAACAATGTAATTAGGCAACAGGGCCTGATAGACATCTATAGAGCCTTTCATCCAAAAGCAAAAGGTTTCACATTCTTCTCCAATCCACACGGATCTTTCTCAAGAATAGATCACATGCTGGGGCACAAGGCCAGCCTGAGTAAATTCAAACACATAGATATTATCCAGACGTCTTTCTCAGACCACCATGCCATAAAGCTGGAGATTAATAGAAGGGCACCCAGAAAAGCAAGGGCCACCAATTGGAGAATAAACAACGATCTCCTACGACATGAATGGGTTAAGGTCCAGATCAGAGAGGATATCAGGAAATTTCTAGAAACTAATGAGAACGAGCATACAACATATCAAAACTTATGGGACACTGCAAAGGCAGTTATCAGAGGTAGCTTGATATCACTGAATGCATACATGAAAAAAGAAGAAAGGCGTATGACAGATATGTTAACACAAAACCTCCAACAACTAGAACAGAGTCAACAGAACTACCCCTCCAATAGCAAGAGAAAAGAAATAATAAAAATCAGGGCGGAGTTAAACCAGTGGGAAGACAAAAGAACAATGCAAAGGATTAACGCAACTAGAAGCTGGTTTTATGAACGAATTAATAAAATTGACACTCCCCTGGCAAAGCTTACCAAAGATAGAAAGGAACAATCATCAATAGCCAGGATAAGAGATGAATCGGGGGCAATAACAACAGACCCCAATGAGATAAAAAGGATAATCACAAAGTACTATGAAGGTTTGTATTCTAATGAATTCAGAAACCTGGAAGACATGGATAAATATTTAGAAAAACAATCTATCCCTAGATTATCTGAGACAGAGATCAAGAACCTCAACAAACCCATAGCGAAGGAAGAAATAGAGAGTGTCATCAAAAACCTACCAAGGAAAAAGGCCCCAGGGCCAGATGGCTACACAGCAGAATTTTACCAAACATTCAGGGAAGAGCTGACACCGATCCTCCACAAAGTATTCCAGAACATAGAAAAGAACGGCAAGCTCCCAAACTCATTTTACGAAGACAGCATTACATTGATACCCAAACAGGGAAAAGACCCCACAAGTGTAGAGAATTATAGACCAATATCTCTAATGAACATAGATGCAAAAATCCTTAACAAAATATTGGCCAATAGAATACAAAGGAACATCAAACATATCATTCACCACGACCAAGTAGGATTCATCCCAGCGATGCAGGGATGGTTTAACATCCGAAAATCCATCAATATCATACACCACATCGAGAAGAAAAAGGATAAAAACCATATGATAATATCCATAGATGCAGAAAAAGCATTTGACAACATCCAGCATCCATTCCTAATCAAAACACTCATGAAGATAGGATTGGAAGGTAAGTTCCTCAAGCTCATACAAGCTATCTATGAAAGACCAACAGCCAACATCATAGTCAATGGAGAAAAGACAAGAACAATACCACTGAAAAAGGGTACAAGACAAGGATGCCCCCTGTCCCCTCTTCTATTCAATATCGTTTTGGAGGTCCTGGCTAACAACATAAGACAGCGGAAGGACATCAAAGGGATCCAGTTGGGAGAGGAGGAGGTGAAACTATCGTTATTTGCAGATGACATGATCTTATACATTGAAGACCCCCAAAACTCCACAGTTGGAATACTTACAGCAATAGAGGAATACGGAAGGGTAGCAGGATACAAGATCAATAAACAGAAGTCAGTAGGGTTTCTATACACATCGGACAGGGCCATGGAAGAGGCGATTAAGAGGGAAGTACCCTTCACAGTAGCCAAGAACAAACTGAAATACCTAGGAATATACTTAACAAAAAATACTAAAGACCTATATAAGCATAATTATAAAACCCTATTACAGGAAACCAAAAGTGACCTTCACAAATGGATGAAGCTCCCCTGCTCATGGTTAGGTAGGCTGAACATAGTAAAGATGACAGTTCTTCCTAAAGCACTCTACAAGTTCAATGCTATACCAATCCAATTACCATCAACCTTCTTCAAAGAATTGGAAAAACTGACCACCAACTTCATATGGAGAGGGAAGAAACCCAGAATTAGCAGAGAACTCCTCAAGAAGAAGGACACAATTGGAGGACTCGCCCTGCCTGATTTTAATGCCTACTACACAGCTACAGTGGTCAAAACAGCATGGTACTGGCACAATGATAGACACTCAGACCAGTGGAAAAGAATAGAAAGCCCAAGAGTAAAATCATCAGCATATAGACAACTGATCTTCGACAAGGGTCCCAAAAACGTCAAGTGGGAAGCAGATGCCCTCTTTAATAAGTGGTGCTGGAAACAATGGATATCCACATGTAGAAAGTTGAAACAAGACGCCTACCTCACCCCATGCACAAGAATACACTCAAGGTGGATCACAGATCTAGAAGTCAAACCCCAAACCATCAGGACCATTAAGGAGGGAATCGGGACTAATCTCAGAGCACTGGCCCAGGGAGCACATAGGCTCACTGCAACAGGGAAGGGGACACACACAGGTGATCTGGAAATCGACAAATGGGATCTAATAAGAATAAAACACCTGTGCACCTCGAAAGACTTTGCCAAGAGGGTGACAAGGCAACCCACAGACTGGGAGAAGATTTTTAGTAATGACACGTCAGACAAAGGGCTCATTACTAAAATCTACAACACCATCATGACCTGCAAAAAGAGGAAAACAGTTAACCCCCTAAGGAAGTGGGCAAAAGAAATGAGAAGAACTTTCACTAGAGAGGAGATCAATATGGCCAATAAATATATGAGAAAGTGCTCGAAGTCCCTTGCCATAAGAGAAATGCAAATCAAAACAACCATGAGATACCACCTAACACCCCTCAGGCTAGCCCAGATCAGTAAATCAGAGAGCCACAAGTGTTGGAGGGGCTCTGGTGAAATAGGAACCCTCCTCCACTGCTGGTGGTCGTGCAGATTTGTACAGACACTGTGGAAAGCAATCTGGCGATACCTAAAGAAAATGGAAATTGATCTACCTTACGACCCAGCCATCCCTCTACTGGGCATATACCCGGTTGAAGCAGCAAATAAAACACGACCAGTCATATGCGCTCCAATGTTTATTGCGGCACAATTCACAATAGCAAAGACTTGGAAACAGCCTAAGTTTCCATCGATAGACGAGTGGATTAGCAAACTTTGGCACATACACACAATGGAGTATTATGCAGCACTAAAAAGCACCGATGAGCACATGAAACACGTTATTTCATGGGAAGAGCTGGAAGGAATTATGCTAAGCGAGGTAAGTCAGTCCCAAAGGGACAGGTACAACATGAGTCCTCTGAGGTAAGTACAATCAGCATGACAGAAATGGGGCATTAATCCACCCAAGGGGAGGGTATGGCTTATATCTCCACAGGGAAAGTGGGACCAGACTTCAACCCAGTGTCGCAAGGTGTGAATGCAATATCCCGGCGTGGAGGACGGAACCGGTGGAGAGGTCTGGGAGGCAGGCCCCAGCACCATAAATTAAGTGGATTCCTGCCCCTCCCCCGAAAAGAACTTGTTCCAAAGGACGACATTGACCCTGCAGCTATGGGAGATGGACATATTTGATCAGAGCACACGGGAGCAGATGAAGGGGCAGGAGGAGAGAGTGGAGCACAGCCTGGCCCACCAGGCCGTGATGATGATGTTCCTGAGTAGAGCAGCCAGTCCACAGAGAGAACAACATGGCTGGCCCTACTATGAGACATGATGCCCCTCAGTGACTAAGGGCGATACAGGGGACAGCACCGGAGACACAGTGTGGGAATTGCACCTGACCTGATCCCACCACACCGAGGCAATGCACTGGGGGAATGCAGCGGAACAGCAAGGGAATGGAGTGGCAAGGTCCCCAGGGAATGCTGAAAGTGGACTTTGGGGCCAGGGCGTGGTGCCCCAACAGACTGGACTGGAATACGCTCCTAAGGGCCAGCAAAGATCCCTGAACTAACTACAAGCTTTTCTCTTGTGAACTGTTTTGTTCTGTTCTTTTTCAGTGGTTTGTTTTGGTTGTTTTGTTGTCTGGTTGTATACTGTTGCTTTGTGTTCCTCTGTCTAGTTTTCGTGCATGTTAGTGACTCCACAGGTCTGTCTGAATAGGACAGGCTGGATGAACTATCTGGATGAAAAACAACGGGACCGACAGTTCCGGGGGGACTTGGGGTGGGGGGTAGGGGGGGGGGTAAGGAAGTGGTGTTAACAAACCCAGGGACAAGGGAAAAACATGGGACCCCAAAGGGTAGAGAAGGGGGAGTGGCAGGCCTGGTGGGAAATGATCAAGGGTAAGGTTGCTTAGAGAAGAGGTATACTCTAGCCCAGGTGGCAATGAAGCATGGTAGTAGGGCAGGAGGAAGGTCAAGGGAGATGGAGGAAAGAGCTAGGAGTCAAAGGGCATTCATGGAGGTCTAGACAAAGACATGTACATGCAAATATATATAGGAGGTTGGGGAAATAGATCTTTGTGTCTATATTTATAGGTCAAGTATTAAGGTGGCAGAAGGACCTTGGGCCTCTACTCAAACACTCCCTCTATGCATGAATACCTTCTTTTATTAAATTGGAACTCTATGATGCTCACTCTCCCGACACAACAGCTGGAGCCAAAATGGGTGAACAAGTAAATGTGGTGAAGAAAGCTGATGGTGCCCGGCTATCAAAAGAGATAGTGACTGGGGTCTTAAAGGCTTGAAGATAAACAAGCGGCCATCTAGCTCAGAAGCAACAAAGTCCACATGGAAGAACACACCAGCCTGTGGGATCGAGTGGTCCCAAAGGGATCAGTTACCAGGCATCAAAGAACAAAAAATCATATCATTGACTGCACACCTCCATGATAGGATCGCTGAAGACAAATGGGTGCACAAGCAAATGTGGTGAAGAAAGCTGATGGTGCCCGGCTATCAAAAGAGATAGTGTTTGGGGTCTTAAAGGCTTGAAGGTGAACAAGCGGCCATCTCGCTCAGAAACAAATAAGCCCACATGGAAGAAGCACACCGGCCAGTGCGATCACGAGGTGCCCAAGGGACCAGATATAAGGCATCATGCAAAAAAAAAAAAAAGATATAAGTGTGTGTATGTATGTGTATATGTATATATGTATGCGTATATATATATTATATTAAATGAAGGGGGAAGTGCAGAGTGGAGACCCAAGGCCCAAGTGTCGGCCAATGGAGATCCCCTCATAGAGGGGCTTAGGAAAGGAGATGGGTTAATTAGGGTGTGAGGTAGTATCGATGAAGAACACAGCTTTCCCCCAGATCCTGGATGCTTCCTCCCCCCAACTACCATGATCCGAATTCTACCTTGCAGGGCTGGATAGGACAGAGGCTGTGCACTGGTACATATGAGGGTTGGAGATACAGGGAATCCAGGGTGGATGATACCTCCAGGACCAAGGGCGTGAGGGACGATGCTGGGAGAGTGGAGGGTGAGTGGGTTGGAAAGGGGGAACTGATTACAAGGAGCCACATGTGACCTCTTCCCTGGGAGAGGGACAGCAGAGAAGGGGGGAAGGGAGACCCCGAATAGGGCAAGATATGACAAAATAACGAGGTATAAATTACCAAGGGCATATGAGGGAGGGGGGAAAAGGGAGGGAGGGGGGGAAAAAAAAAGAGGACCTGATGCAAGGGGCTTAAGTGAAGAGCAAATGCCTTGAGAATGATTGGGACAGGGAATGTATGGGTGTGCTTTATACAACTGATGTATGTATATGTATGGATTGTGGTAAGAGTTGTTGGAGTCCCTAATAAAATGTAAATGAAGAAAAGAGGAGAAAAAAATGATTAGGGCAAAGACTGTACAGATGTGCTTTATACAATTGATGTATGTATATGTATGAACTGTGAAAAGAATTGTATCAGCCCCAATAATTTGTTAAAAAATAAAAAATAATTAAAAAAAAAAAAAAGAAAAAGCCATCGTGAAAAAGATGGCCGACCAGGGGACCCGGATACTCTGAGATCTCTTTTGAATAAAGTGGATTTGGTATCCAGGTAGCTGAGCAGCAGGAGTCTGCTGAGTGAAATATCCCACTGAGACAGCAACCTAACCCCACCCCACGCATTTGTCCTGAGCCGGGGCCTGGGTGATACAGATTCATGGGACATCTCCCGTCACTAGGCTGCCGCCATCGCGGGGGCGACTAACCTCAGCTCCATTCCATTCCCAGACCAGCACCCCGAGCCCACAGTCGCTCACCTGCCCTGCAGAGATACACACAGCAGGTCCTGCGATCCCCCTACACCAGCTGCCCACTCAGGGGACCCCACTAGGAGAGAAGCTTCCCTTTCCTGCGGTTCCCCTCTCCCCTCCTGGCAGTGATCTGCCCTTGGGCCCACGTCCCTCCCTCCATTCATGCACGGCCCGGGTAACGGACCTGCGAGCTGCCTGGCGACCCCCACAGGGGATCATCCAACCACACCGCTGCCTGGGACCTCTCCACTGGCACTCCGTTTGCCCGACCGCCCACCCCCGTCAGCTTAGCGCGGGCTCCACTCCTGGCCAGGAACCTGCACTGAGTACTTCCCGCAGGCGCGAGCCACAGCCCGACCACTGCTATCTCTGATCCTGCGTTTCTCCCGGGGCCACTGCGGGCTGGCCTGGTAGACCTTTGGCCGCGGTTCGGGGCGCACTCAGTCTGCCTGCTGAGGGCGGCCCTCCCAGAGCCAGGGTGCCCCTGCCTGTGGGGAGTACAAGTGGCAGAGTTCTGCACTCCTGTGGGAGAGACATTGCGTACCCCGCCCCCTGTGCGCTGCAGGGATTCCAGCAGTCGGTGGCTCCAAGCTCTGAACCTGGGCAGAGGACAAGCGCCATTGTCCCCCGCAGTTTCCTGCCAGAGCCACCGTTGACCTTTCCGGCTTGGACCACGATGCTGCAGAGCCAGCCTGCACCACTCACAACCCCAGCAGATTAAGCAATAAATGTTCCGCCTGTGGGGGAGCCTGAGACATGGCTTTGCAGTCCCTGCCGGAGCCGTCTGTGTGCTCCAGCCAGCTCTCACCACCGAGGGGCCGTGTGGGGTCCTCAGTGCCAACTCCTCAGCCTGCCCAGCCCTTCCCATCAGGCATAGGAGGTGGGTGCTGTGGCCTATGCCTCTTTGAGCACCAGTAGCGGCCTTAGTACTTTCCAGCCAGTGCAGGAGGCCCGCCCTTGGGAGCTGTTCCCGCCTGTTTAGCCTCTGCCACAGGCTCAACTCTACAGGCCTGCTGGGACCTTGGAGGGCCTGCTGATCTGAAGAGTATTTTCCTCCTGACATAGCCCAGCACCTGAGCCCAGATCAGCACCACCTGCCATGACAGTGAGGCCTCCCCCACCTCCACATTCTATCAGACATCACTAATGCTTAGGGGCAAAAGAAAGGGAAAAATTTAGATATATACATCTTTTATCTTGCGCTAGTTTTTCTCCTTCTTTTACTTTCTGTGTTGACTCTTCTTCCTTTTTCATTATTGCTAGTACTTCTCTTCTGCCCATTTTCTATAGGGTTTCCTTCTCTTTTTTCTCCTTCCACTTCTATTATCACCGATTTTCTCTCCTCTTTGACAGATTCTCCTTCTTCCTCTCTCCGTTTTCTTCTTCTTCTGCCAAAAATTTTGTTAAAAATTATTTTTTTTAATGTTTAACCTTTTAAATTATTTTTTATTAATAAACAAAAAAAGAGCTGCTAAGGGTACCCTATCAAAGCAGGCTCAGAGCACTCACCAAGGCTCCAGCCCCCACTTCAGCTGCTCAAACATCTCACCATGGAGGGTCATTAAGCCATCCGGGAACTCGGCATACACAGCACTCTGACCCATCCTTATAGTAGGCCACAGGCAGTCGCCTGAAAGAATCCTTAACAGTAACACAGGTAAGGTTATCCTGGCCTTCCAGAAGCATGCGGCCTTATGAAACGATCAAGGAAAAATCAACAGACCACATCACTCCCAACAAAAAAAAAACAGAGAAATGAGACATAGTAGAAGAACTAATGTCTCTCATAGAAAAAAACAGATACAGATCTGCCACAGACGGAAATCTTCAGAAGTCTGCTCACAGTAATACAGGAGCTAAGGGAAGCAACCCAGAATAAAAATGCAATGATAGAGGAGATTAAATGCACATTAGAGGGGATGAAGTTCACAATAGAGGGGATGAAATCCACCCACCAAAGGGAACTTCAGGAGCTAACAGAGAAGGTAGAAGAAGCCACACACAAGGTCACAGAAGATACGATTATTAGGCTTGAGGAAGCAGAGAAACCTATCAGTGACCTCGAGTACACTCGAACAGATCTAAGCAAGCGAGAAAGTCAGTCAGATAGGAAAATTAAAGAAATAGAAGACAGGCCGAGATCAATGACAGCTCCAATGAAGAGGAATAACATTTGAATAATTGATCTACCAGAGCACAACACAATACACAAAGCGACAACCAAGATAGCAAAGGAATTTCTAAAAGAAAACTGTCCCATCCTAATAAGGGAGAACCAGACACTCATACAGGAAGCAGAAAGGACGCTAGCTAAGCTAAATCCGAAGAACACGCCAAGACATATAATATTGAAAATATCCAACTTAGAGGAAAAAGACAAAAATGTATGAGCAGCAAGAGAAAGGAAGACAGTCACATAAAAAGGAGCGCAGGTAAGAATATGCTCAGATCTATTAGCAGATACCATGAAGAGGAGGAGAAAATGGAGCAACATCTTCCAAAAGCTGAAAGAAAAAAATGCCTCCCCCAGAATCCTGTACACTCCCAACTTATCCATTAAGATAGATGGTGAGCTAAGGATCTTCCAGGACATGGAAATACTCATCAAGAATATGCTGCAAGTCACCCGACACTGCTGAAGATAGTGGCTGACTCACTATGGCCAGAGGATCAAGCTCCAACTAGAACCATCAAGAGACCACCATATAACCCATCTCCATCTAGAAGCCAACATGCCAGCAACAATTACCAGGACGACAGGGTCTCAGATGGAAAAAAAGGACATGATAGAAACTCTCCACTCAAACACAGCACACTGATATGTAGGGATATAGGTAAACACCCAAAACACAAAACAGGGTATGGCAACTGTGAATACAGAGACACTGATAATAACTCTGAATTCCAATGGACTTAATTTGTCCTTTAAAAGAAAGAGACTGGAAGATTGGCTCAAAAAACATAATCTATCAATCTGTTGCCTGCAAGAGACACATCTTAAGTGCATAGACAAGACTATGCTAAGAATAAAGGGTTGGCAAAGTTTACCAATCGAATGGTAACTCCAAAAAGGCAGGGGTGACTATCTTAATCTCCAACAAAATGGACCTCAATATCCAAAACATAAAAAGAGACAAAGAGGGAAACTACATAATGCTCTAAGGTTTAGTAAACCAGGAAGCACTTAGCATATTGAATTTTAGCTCCTAATAATGGTGCGGCAAATTTCGTCAAACAAACTATTAAAAAGGTGAAAGAAGAAATCAAGGAATCAACAATCATAGTGGGTGACTTTAACACTCCAAGGATAAAGACAGATCACTGGGAAAGTACTTAGCAAAGAGGCCAGAGAACTAAACAATGTAATTAGGCAACAGGGTCTGATAGACTTCTATAGTGCTTTCTATCCAAAAACAAAGGGTTTTATATTCTTTTCAAATCACATGGATCTTTTGCAAAAATAGACCACATGCTGGGACACAAGTCCAGCTTGAGTAAATTCAAACATATAGATATTATCCTGACATCTTTCTCAGATCACCATGCCATAAAGCTGGAGATTAATAAGAGGGCGTCCAGAAAAGCAAGGGCAACCAATTGGAGAATGAACAACGATCTCTTGCGACATGAATGGGTACAGGCCCAGATCAGAGAGGATATTAGGAAGTTTCTGAAGGATCTTAGCACAAGTAACTCCATTTTGATTTTGGAACTATGTTAAGTTCTTGAAACTTACCCTGTACCTACACCCCTCCCTTGTATAAAACCAGCATATTTTTACTTCTAGACGCTTGCTCAGCTAGTTTGCCCAACGCCCACCCAATTCCCAGATTACTTCCTTTTCTTACAATCCCTTGTGTAAGCATAGTTGTCCCCCTTTTTTTCCCCTGTGCCTGTCGGGGGGTGTATAAAAACACCACTTACACTTCCCTCTGGGCGGCTTCAATAACTCAATGCACTGAGTTGCTGATCCCGCCCGCAAGCTTCTCAATAAAGCCTGCTTCACCTACTCACAGAAAAGAGTTATCTCCTAGCCACAGCTGATTGCCTAGTCACTAGTTATTCTGGTCCAGTCTACCTTAATTTCACCTTGTTCAAACACAGTTCCAACTCCCTGAATGCGCACCTTCTCCCAAAACCAACTTCCCCCATCGTTTGTTTTCTATATGACCAAACCTCTAACCCCGCTTATGCACAAAAATGGGTAAAACAAAATACATGGTGCCCCTGAAAGTCCTGCAATACTCACCATGCTCACCCCTACCCTATAACCAAATCCCACCTGTTCTTTTGGTCAGGAACACAATTCACCTTAACCATCCCTGACCCGTAAAACAACAGGTAGACCAAACCAGTCAAGGGAGGCTGGTATTTTCACTCCCACAGCACATATCCTAATGCTAAACTGTTCATATAAAGGTCGCTAGCCCAGGTCCAATCCACCATCCACCATAATATTCAGATCCAAGAACATCAACTCATTAACCAAATTTCTAAACCTTATGATTCTCCCTTCTCCTGGCTCACCCTGTTGCAACAGGGACTGGCCATCGCCAACCTTGCTGAATTAGGCAACCTTTCCACCTGCCTCGTGTGCAGCCCAGGAATGCACTCCTCTAGCAGCAGTCCCAGTTCCCAGCTGGTCATCTGCACTTAAGGTCTCCACCATGCAACCCATAATTATCCCCAATGTCCCTCTGTACTTCACACCAGGGTACGCACAGGTGCCGTTTTGCTACTCCAATGCATCCACTCAACTGTGCAACACCACAATGCCACCCTCCCAGCCAATAACAGCACCAGCAGGATTTTTCTTCTGGTGCAATTATACACTCACCAAACATCAGTAGCAGGTCTGCCTTCTTGTGCCTAACTGTCACTCTAGTTCCTCAGCTCACTGTCTACACCCCATCTAAATTCCAGAACAAATACATCCAGACACATAGTCACCGCAGTAAAAAAGCAGTTTTACTCCCGGTTATTGTAGGCCTTTCCCTAAGCTTCCTCAGCAGTCGCGGTGGGACTGAGTGGTGGCGCCCTGGGACACTCCATCACCACAACCAATCGGTTAGCCGAACGCTTCCAATCTACACTTGATATCTCTGCAAAATCCTTAGCCTCCTTACAAAGACAAATAACTTCTGTTGCTCAAGTTACCTTACAGAACCGCCGCGCTCTGAACCTCCTCACGGCAAAAAAGGGAGGAAACTGCCTCTTCCTCCAGGAGGAATGCTGTTATTACATCAATGAGTCGGGAATTGTGGAAACCAATATCCAGACCCTTAACAAACTAAGCCGTGAGTTACAGAGCACCAGGCCAACAACAGATGGAACTTCTCCCTGGTGGAGCACTTCTCTGTACTCCTTTTTAGCAGCCCTCTTAATAGGAACCATAATTTTAATTACACTTTTACTTTTAATTGCTGCTTGTTTTATCCAGTTTTTCCAAAACAGGCTCCGCAACATCACCCAAGCTGCAGTTCACCAAATGATGTTGCAGCCACATGAACCCCAATATGAAACTCTCTGGGAGCTCTCGATATGAATTCCCCCATCGTGCGTCGACCCTAGAATCCCAGTACTCCGCCTTACAAAGCTCCCCTCCCTCTTAAATCGTCGTCCATGGTCAGCATGAAGCAGTTACGGGAAGACAACATCATCCATTTTCCCTATAGGGTGGAGTCTGGGATGAAGGATCTTAGCACAAGTAACTCCATATTGATTTTGGACCTATGTTAAGTTCTTGAAACTTACCCTGTACTTACCCCCCCTCCCTTGTATAAAACCAGCATATTTTTACTTCTAGACACTTGCTCACCTAGTTTGCCCAATGCCCACCCAATTCCCAGATTACTTCCTTTTCTTACAATCCCTTGTGTAAGCATAGTTGTCCCCCTTTTTTTCCCCTGTGCCTGTCAGGGGGGGGGGGTATAAAAACACCACTCACACTTCCCTCTGGGCGGCTTCAATAACTCAATGCCCTGAGTTGCTGATCCCGCCCGCAAGCTTCTCAATAAAGCCTGCTTCTAAAACTTTCCTAATTGGATCTCTGGTTCTGTTTCGCGCCCAAATAAACCTTACAGTTTCTATAAACTAACGAGGACGAGCATACAACATATCAAAACTTATGGGACACTGCAAAGGCAGTTATCAGAGGTAGCCTGACATCATTAAATGCATACATGAAAAAAGAAGAAAGGTATATGACAGATAGGTTAACACAAAACCTCCAACAACTAGAACAGAGTCAGCAGAACAATCCCTCCAATAGAAAGAGAAAAGAAATAATAAAAATCAGGGCGGAGTTAAACCAGTGGGAAGACAAGAAAACAATGCAAAAGATAAATGCAGCTAAAAGCTGGTTCTACAAAAGAATTAACAAAATTGACAGTCCTCTGGCGAAGGTTACCAAAGATAGAAAGAAGCAAACATCAATAGCCAGGATGAGGGATGAATCAGGGGCAATAATAACAAACCCAAATGAGATAAAAAGGATAATTACAAAGTACTATGAAGGTTTGCATTCTAATGAATTCAGAAACCTGGAAGACATGGATAAATATTTTGAAAAACAGTCTCTCCCTACATTATCTCAGACAGATATAAAGAACCTCAACAAACCCATAGCGAAAGAAGAAATAGAGAGTGTCATCAAACCTACCAAGGAAAAAGGCCCCAGGACCAGATGGTTTCATAGCAGAATTCTACCAAGCATTCAAGAAAGTGTTGACACCAATTCTGCACAAAATATACCATAACATAAAAGAAGATGGAAAACTCCCAAACTCATTTTATGAAGCCAGCATAACATTGACACCCAAATTGGGCAAATTCCCCACAGGTATAGAGAATTGCAGACCAATATCTCTAATGAACATAAATGCAAAAATCCTTAACAAAATATTGGCCAATAGAATGCAAAAGTACATAAAACATATCATCCACCACGACCAGGTAGGATTCATCCCAGGGATGCAGGGATGGTTTAACATCCAAAAATCCATCAATATTATACATCACATCGAAAAGAAAAAGGATAAAACCATATAATATCCATAGATTCAGAAAAAAGCATTTGACAACATCCAGCACCCATTCCTAATCAAGACTCTCATGAAGATAGGATTGGAAGGTAAGTTCCTCAAGATTATATAAGCTATCTATGAAAGACAAATGACCAACATCATAGTCAATGGAGAAAAGACGAGAACAATCCCACTGAAAAGGGGTACAAGACAAGGATGTCCCCTGTCTCCACTTGTATTCAATATCGTTTTTGAAGTTCTGGCAAACAACATTAAGACAGCAGAAGGACATCAAAGGAATCCAAATGTGAGAGGAGGAAATAAAACTAGCACTACTTGCAGATGACATAATCCTGTACATTGAGAACACCAAAAGCTCCACAACTGGAATACTTACAGCGTAGAGGAATATGGAAGAGTACCAGGTTAGGAGATCAATAAAGAGAAGTCAGTAGGTATTTTATACACATTGAACAGGGCTATGGAAAAGGGGATTAAGAAGGAAGTAACCTTCACAGTAGCTAAGAACAAACTGAAATATCTAGGAATATATTTAACAAAAAATACTAAAGACCTATGTAAGGAAAACTTTAAAACCCTATTACAGGAAACCAAAATCGATCTCCACAAATGGAAGACCCTTCCGTGCTCATGGATAGGAAGGCTCAACTTAGTAAAGATGACAGTCCTACCTAAAGCACTTTACAAGTTCAATGCTATACCAATTCAAATACCATCAACCTTCTTCAAAGAATTGAAAAACTGACCACCAATTTCATATGGAGAGGGAAGCAACCCAGAATTAGCAGCGAACTCCTCAAGAAGAAGGACACAGTTGGTGGACTCATTCTACCCAATTTTAATGCCTATTACTCAGCTACAGTGGTCAAAACAGCATGGTACTGGCACGACAGACACTGAGACCAGTGGAAAAGAATAGAAAGCCCAAGAGTAAAATAATCAGCATATAGACAACTGATCTTCAACAAGGGTCCCAAAAACATCAAGTGGGAAGCAGATGCTCTTCTTAACAAGTGGTGCTGGAAAAAATGGATATCTACATGTTGAAAGATGAAGCAAGACGTTTACCTCACCCCTCGCACAAGAATAAACTCAAGGTGGATGACAGACCTAGAAGTTAAACCCCAAACCATCATGACCATCAAGCAGGGAATTGAGACGAACCTCAGAGAACTGGCCCAGGAAGCTCATAGGCTCCCTGCAATAGGGAAGGGTACACACACAGGTGAACTGGAAATCGACAAATGGGATCTAATAAAAATAAAGCACCTGTGCACCTCAAAAGATTTCACCAAGAGGGTGACAAGACAACCCACAGACTGGGAGAGGATTTTTAGTAAAGACACATCGGACAAAGGGCTCATTACTAAAATCTACAACACCATCATGACCTGGAAAAAGGGGAACAGTTAACACCCTAAGGAAGTGGACAAAAGAACTGAAAAGAACTTTCACTAGGGAGGAGACCCATACAGCCAATAAGCATTTAAGAAAGTGTTTGAAGTCTTTAGCCGTAAGAGAAATGCAAATCAAAACAACCACGTGATACCACCTAACACCCCTGAGGCTAGCCCAAATCAGCAAATCAGAGAGTAACAAGCGTTGGGGGGGCTGTGTTGAAGCAGGAACCCTCCTCCACTGCTGATGGTCGTGTAGATTTGTACAGCCACTGTGGAAAGCAATCTGGCAATATTTAAGAAAATGGAAATTGATCTACCTTATGACCCAGCCATCCCTCTACTGGGCATATACCCAGTGGAAGCAGCAAATAAAACACAACCAGTCATATGCGCTCCAATGTTTACTGTGGCACAATTCACAATCACAAAGACTTGGAAACAGCCTGTTTCCATCGATAGATGAGTGGATTAGTAAACTTTGGCACATGCACACAATGGAGCACTATGCAGCACTGAAAAGCATGGATGAGCACATGAAACATGTTATTTCATGGGAAGAACTGGAAAGAATTATGTTAAGGGAGGTAATCCAGACTCAAAAGGACAGGTATAACACAAGTCCCCTGAGGTAAGTACAACCAGCATGCCAGGAATAGAAGAATAAACATCTATCTTGCAATAAACAGGTGGAAGCATAGAAAGTTGGAGGGAGGCAGATGAGAGCCCAGCATAAAGAAGGGGAAGTGGGGCAGGGGGAGGGAGAAGCAAGGTGGGGTGAGAAACTGAGTGAATGGTATGGGGGGAACAGGGCACTAACCCACCCCGGGGGAAGAGTATTGGTTGTGTCCCACAGAATTGGAACATGCATACGGACCCCACCATGACACGCCAAACTACGAAGGCAACGTAAAGTACGGAGGAATACACAAAGAGACTGGACCATACACCAGTCCCAACCAGAATTAGCCTGACCCCCACAATCGAAGGGAATACCACAGAAAATGAAAATACATCGTCTGGTGTGGGAGAGGAACACCACACCCAGAAGGAAGCTGAAGCAAAGGAAAGAGGAAGAACGGAGCAGAGCACACCTGGGCTCACCAATCTCAGAGGACGATAGCCCGGCTCGAAGGGCCCATTGTACAGAGAGAACCATACAGCCGGCCCCACAGCGAGGTGCAACATCCTGCACCAACCCATGGCCCTACACGGGACAGCACCTGAGACACAGTGGGGGATGTACGACTGAGCTGAACCCACCACACAGAGGAAATCACTGGGGGCGTGTAATGGAGCGGGGGGGGAAGCAGAGAAAGGAGATCCCGAGGGAGTATAAAGGATAGACTTTGGGGCCAGAACGTGGCACCCCACAAGATACATCCGGAAAACACTCCTAAAGGCCAACAAACAGACCAAGATGGAAAATGGGCCTCAACTCAAGTACTCCCCAAATGCAAGAACACTTTGTTCTAAAACCCTGTATTCTGTGATGCTCACTTTCCCAACACGATGGTGGTAGACAAATTGGGTGCATGAGCAAATGTGGTGAAGAAAAGTTGATGGTTCATGGCGATCAAAAGATATAGTGTCTGTGGTCTTACAGGCTTGAAGATAAACAAATAGACATGTAGCTGAAAAGCAAAAATGCCCACATGGAAGAAGCACACCAGCCTGTGTGATCATGAGGTGTCCATGTAATCATGTATCAGGCTTCAAAGACCCAGAACAAAAAAAATCATTTCTATGTGAATGAAGAAGAGTGTGCAGTGGAGACCCAAAGCCCATCTATACACAATTGGAAATCCCCTTACAGAAGGGTCGCAAGAAAGAGAAGAGCCAGTCAGAGTGCACTACAGCACCGATGAAACAAACAACTTTCCTCTAGTTCTTTAATGCTTCTCCTCCCACTATCACAACCTCAATTCAAGCTCACAAATCTGACTAGACCAGAACACGTACACTGCTACAGATAAGATCTCGCAACACAGGGAATCCAGGACAGATAAACCCCTCAGGACCAATAATGAGAATAGGGATACAAAGAAGATAATGGGAAGTGGGAGTAGAAAGGGGAAATCGATCACAAGGATTGACATATAACTCCCTCCCAGTGGGACAAACAACAGAAAAGTGGGTGAAGGGAGACAGCAGACAATGTAAAATATGAAAATTATAATTTATAATTTATCAAGGTTCATGAAGGAGGAAGAGTGGGAGAGGGAGGGGGAAAATGAGGAGCTGATATCAAGGGCTCAAGTAGAAAGTAAATGCTTTGAACATGATGATGGCAGCATATGTACAAATGAGCTTGACAATGGACGAATGCATGGATGGTGATAAGAGCCATAAGAGCCCCCAATAAAAGTATTTAATAAAAAAGAAAGCACTAGTATTATAAAGCATAATACATAGATTTGGAAAGCACAATCAACTCCTCAACCATGGGAGACTTCCTCTAGTTTTTGGAAGATGCCCTGAAAATGTCCCGATGTGTTATGCAAATTCACAAACAGCATTGGCTTCTCTGGAAATGTAGAGACCATCAGCATTTACAGAACTTCGAAGTTTAACTTGGTACCTTAAAATTCTTGGTGTGCAAAAACTTTGTGAAGGGAAGGCAAGTTTGAGTTAAGGCAAGACAAACCTGCAGGGAAGGAGCAAGACTCAGGAGCCACTGTCATATTCAGCTCTAGGGGACAATTAGGGAAGACCTAGAAGGGGCTGGGGAGGGTTTACCTTTAGCATATGAATTTCCTTTTTCAAAAGATAATTTACAACAGAATTAGATAAAGGAAGCTTGTGTCACATTAAATATATATATTTCTACGGGGAATATTTAACTGCATCAAGAAAAGAATAAACACCATACAAAGGGGTGGGGAGGAAGTGGGCACATTTCAAGGAAGTGTCTCTAACTGTAGGTTGACATTTCCATTAAGTCAATTCTTTCTCATAACAACCCTATAGGATAGAATAGGACTGCCCTTCTAGGCTTCTGCGTCTGTAAACCTTCATGAGTGTGGAGAGCATTCTTTCCCCTGCACAGCCATTGGAGATTTAAAATGAATGACCTTGCATTTAGCAGCCCATTACATAATGAACTCCACACGCAGAGCTCTCCAAGATATCTAGAACATCCTTAGCTACTCTTGGAGTGACTCTCTTATAAGTCATTCAACATTACTTATGACTATATAGGCAAAAGGTATGCAAATAGACATCTCCCCTGCTGATGAAAACCATCCAAGTCCCAACTCTGAAGCTCTTGGAAAGATGCTCCAACTCTGGAATTCCCATGTGCCAACATTCAGGACTGAACACATCAAGTCACCATGGAATCTATATTGAGCTCAATTTCCCTTTTTGGAATTTCAAAAGGTGCTTTGATGGAGAGAAAGTGTGTATGAGGGGGCATGAGTGAGAGGCAGTGAATATGTTATGATTTTCATGATCAGGATGTCTGTGTGTTTGCAGGTTTCCAGTGTGAGGTGGAGCTATGGCATCTGAGGGAGACTTTAGGCAGCCTGAGGCTTCTCTGAGACTCTCTCCTGCTATTTCTGCATTCACTGTCTGTATTTATAATATACACAGGGTCTGCCTAGCTCCAGAGAAGGGGCGGAGTGGGTTTCATACATTAATGATGTTGGTAGGAAAAGCCACACAGACTCTCCGAAGGGCCAATTTACCATCTCCAGAGACAATGGTAAGAACATACTATAACTTCAAATGGACAATCTGAAATTCGAGGACATCGCTCTGTAGTTCTGTGCAAAAGATTCACAGTGTGGTAGTTATATAATCTGGTGTAAATTTGGGACTTGAGAAGATAAAAAGGGAAGGGCTGGAGTCTGTCAATTGGATCATAGTCAATGACGTCTCTGTGTGGGCATGGCCTCCTAAGAATTCTGGGAAATCCCGTATTCCATCTTGGAGGGGAAGACACTCTCTAGTCCCTGGGAGACATCCTACCGACAAGGGTGACTCCCTGTGAAACATCCCTGAATAGAAGCCATGTGGACCTACCTCATGAAGTCTGGGTGCTGGAGAAGCCATGTAGAGCCCCTGTCAGCACTGAGAACCTTACAACGCTACTGGATCCAAAGACTTTCTGTCCACTGCCTGTGATCATCTTGCATTCGGGATCATTGCATGTATTTCATGAGTCTGAAGAGGACTTTATGCATTGGTATTGGACATATGGGCTAATACTGGATTTATGGGCTTGGACCTAACTGGGGCAAGATGCTTTCTTAATGTACAATTGTCCTTTATATTAAAATCTCTCTTTTACACAATATGCATGTGTCTATGAATTTGTTTCTCTAATCTACCCAGACCAACGCACAGAGTTAGCCCAGACACGAATGTACCCAAGTGGAAGAGGTTAGACTGCAGGGGCCCCTCAGGACCCACACAGGACTCAGACCCAAGAGCAGGTGCAGGTGGAGCTTCACCACTGGCTTCCTGTTGTGTCTGGGGATTCTTCTCCTTCTCAGCATCCCTCAGGGAATCGATGCATCTCCTCATGTCTTTGTGAAACACTCACCCAATCTCCCTATGATGATAGGATGATTTTGAACTTAGCTTCTGTTTCGTTTTCCCCTTGAATCACCGCAAATTTCCCTTATAATTGGTAATTCCTACATCTAGGATGAATTCTGTTCACATCATCTGCTTCATCAAGCACTTTATCCCTTGCTTTCAATACCCCTCCTGTATTCCCTCCTTCCTTGGGACAACAGTCCCTACTGTGCACAGGATCACACTTTATTAGCTTTGTGTGTATATATATTTTTCCCAGACAACAAGAACTTATCACCAGTAGCCCAATCCTATATCATGTCGCCTATCTCCATTCATACAATCGGAGACTTTCTTCTCTGAGTTCATTCATTTTATTAATTCACAGCTCCTGTCTGCCCTTATCCACCACAGACTAATTTTAGTCAGTTTTTTTTTCTCCAAAGGTTGTTTAATTTAGTAGTTGTGAATATTGATACAAGAGTGGGAAAAGGGAGACAAGACATATTTTATGCTTAGTCTCAAGGTACCTCCACAGAACTCACCTCCCTTCGTGCCCTATGCCCCCGTGTGCATGGGCTATACACGTCTTATTTTGTACAGGGCACCCACAGGTTCCCTTCAAGTTCTGTGGGTGGCTATGCCTCCACTTATTATTGTGATCAGAATATCCTTCTCTAGAGACATGCCCAGGGACTGCTTTTCCCTCAATTAGCACTGTGACTGCTGTAGTTACGATCATGTATTTCTGAGTCAGACACACAGGGAAAGGCTGTGGGAAGCCAGACACAAACACCAATACAAAGAGAAGGCAGGACCCAGGGGTCACTGAAAGCCCACAGAAAACAGGGGCCCTCAGGGGAGAAATGTAGAGGAGCCTAAGAAGGATTCGTTAAATTAGGTACCTATTTCCTCGACCTACAGAGAAAATGTATCTACCACAGACCTCCACATTCTTGTAGCTCAGTGTATGTTCTTGTATGCACTTTATGTCTGTGTTTTTGTGTGTGCTAGCACATTGCCTTAATATGTTATATTATGTAACAGAACTTGTAGTCTGTTCTTTATTTATTTTATTATTATAATTCTAGTATATTTTAGTGTGTCTTTGTGGTTCTTTTCTTAAGTAAATGCATGTGTATTTATTATTCTGAGGGTACTGTATGAAGATTTGTTAGTTCTAGTATATGTGCTAATTTGTTCATAGTATGCATGTGTATGTTAATATGACTGTTAGAATGAAAATATCATTTTGTGAGTTTCCTGCTAGCGTGTGTTTACTCCAACTCATCTGAGCTCTTCATCAAGTTTTATGAGCTTGCATCTCCTTGAATAAAATAATCTACTGAGTGTTAAGAAATTACTTACGCTGGGGGAATCCATTAGAGGCCCATAGTAAAATGCACAGCAGAATGTGCTAATCAATGAAACTTCTTTTTGAAGTGTACAATAAGAGACAGAGGGACATGAACAGCAAATCCTAGAGGTGAGTTGGTCAATGCAGAGACAGCCTTAACTAGGAAACAGGCCAAGGGGGATGCTTATTTTCTCCTCTCTGCAGCTCTGTGTTTAAGGATGGCAATGATAAAGCCTTTGTAAAAGAATGCACACTACACTCAAATGCCTAGTTGTAGGTAAATGGGCGATGCCAAGAGCCAGGGTGAAAGCAGAACCTTAAAGGTACATGAGATGGATCAAGGAAAGAGATGATTTATCTTCCGTCATCTTGGCACAGAGCATGGGTTTCAAGCTCTCTAAATAATGTTCAACTGATGACAAACAACACAAACTGCTGGAGGGCTTATTTGCCTGTATTCTAGGATGTACCATCCATACTGTTGGGCTTCTAGGAAGAGGGTGGATAGCTAGTGTGTGGGCATGAGCTTGTAAAACATGCCCCACCAGGAGGCTGAAGGGGTAGGAAGACAAAAATGAGTGTGGAGGGAAGAGGCTGTGCTGCAATAAAGTGGAGAGGCAGTAGCCTGTGTGGCTAGTTGGATATCATTACCGCTGGCCTTTTGCAAGCACCAGTGAGTTTCTAAGGCAAGGAGGTGTGAAGTGGCAGTTATTTGACAGAGGTGTAGGTTAGTGCCCCTATAAAACTAATCTCCAAGTCAGCCTACTAGAGAAATACACATTAAAAAAAATTTCTCCTCCCCAGTCATCAAGCATATGTGATAAGGCTCACCATTCCCAAGGTCTTAAGTCCAGGTTTCAATTATAGAGCTCTGGGGCAGACTGATTGAAGAGTAAGGTTGTATACTAGGCCCCGTGTTGAAGGCCATTAAGACTCAGCCTTGAAACGGCTGAGAAGTTTCATGACCTATGTGTCAGTGTTTGCTGATTTCTTCTGTGACTTTATGTTTAAAACAGACTGTTAAGAACAAGAACTTATGCAAGCTCTGAGAAAATGGTTCATAAGAGTTGCTATGTGTATCAAATGTGCTTGCTTAACAATGAGATGATTAACCCCAGGTTGTTTCTGCATGGATAAAAGAAGTATGTAAAATAAACTAGAGGCTTCAGTATTCACTGTTGCCCTCCCAATAAATTCTTTTTTCCCCTTAATCCTCACTCCCTCCTTCAGGACTGTTCGACTCATCAGCTGGCTCTGACAAGAGTGGCGCCCGAAACAGGGACTCTGAAAACGGGGGACAAAGTGAAGGACACCACGGATTACAAAGGTGTACACGAAGAGATTGGTGGTGCCGTGAGCTATTGGGAGTAAAATGGGTCAAGGAAATAGCAAACGGATTTTTGTAAATATGCTTCAAAATATGTGAAAAGCTAGAGAAGCAAAGGTAAGCTACCAAATATTAGAGAAGTTTTTAGATTGTGTGGTTAAGGTATGTCCTTGGTTTCCTGAAGAAGGGACTGTAAATAGTGAAACTTGGCAAAACGTAGGGAAATGGTTAAGAGATCACTACACCACTAATGGACATAGAAGGTTCCCCTAGACACGTTTAGCTTATGGAATTTAGTTAGGGATAGCCTGGACCCTAGGCATGAGGGACTCCAGCCTGAAAAACCATTTGCATGCCCAAACAAAAGACAGGGTAAACACACCAGAGGAGAAAACAATGGGGCTGATGGTTCTGGGGAGATACAGGAGATGGGGAAGTGGGGGGGGGGAAGGAAGTGGGTATTAATCTGGGGTCAAGGGCAATAATAAGTAATCTAAAATGACATTGAGGATAGTGTAGGATGCCTGGTAGGGCGTGATCAAGAGCAATGTAATGAGAGGAATTAGTCAAAACATATGAAGGCCAAACATGATAGTGGGACAAGAGGAAAGTAAAAGGAAATAGAGGAAAGAACTAAGAGACAAAGAGCATTATAGAGTTCTAAATACAGTCATTTACATATTTAATTATATATATGACGAAAGGGAAATAAATCTATGTACATATATTTAAATACTAAGTATTAAGGTAGCAGATGGACATTGGACCTCTATTCCAGTACTCCCTCAATGAAAGGAGACTTTGTTCTAATAACCTGGCATTCCGTGATGCTCAGCTTCCTGACACAATAGATTAAGACAAAATGGTGCATAAGCAAATAGGGTGCAGAAAGTTGATGCTGTCTGGATATCAAAAGAATAGCATCTGGGGTCCTAAAGGTCAATCCAGCTGCCTAAGGGCAGCACACTCACTAAGTTGTGAGTAGCTATTTGTCTTTCAAGGAAACTGTAAATAATGTAGTCCTGTACACTGAGGATTCAGCTAGAAGATCAGAGGATCCAGCAAAGCAAGGGACTGAAAATAGTTACTCACTGGATTTCAGGATGCTTAGAAGTTCTATAATCAATTGAATCAAAATAAAATTTCATGAGAATCTTCCAGCCTAACTGTACGATAGATGAAAACTAAAAATTCTGGCAGCTAGAGTACTCACATAAGATGAATAAATACTTTTTACTGTTTTGTTGTTTAAGTTCAACTTATTAGGTTCCAACATAACAATACTTTTGAGAGAGCACTTAGTAACACCTTCTATGAGACCAGAAATAACCTAATACCAATGTCAGATAATGATATTTTAAGAAAACTGTAGGCCAGTGTTGATAAAGGATCTGAATGAAAAAGTTACTTTAAAAATAGGAAACTGAGACAGACAATATATTAAATTAAGTGTGTATCATGATTAATTCTAATTCATCCCAAAATTGATTTAACACAAGAAAATAAAACACTCAAATATGCTTACTGAAGGGGAAAAAGTCAATTATCTAAATAGACTCAGAATACATACTAAACAAAGTCAAAAGCTTTTCATGTTAAAAACAAAACAACTACAAATCTAACATGAAATAGGTCAAACCCAATATGCTAATATACATTCATGGAAAAAAACATTGCAAATGTCACATGTAGGAGGAAAGAGAGAAAAATTTACCCCACCTCAGAATCAGCATAAACATACATGTCCATTTTCACCACTCATATTAAAAATTGTACTAGCTAGATTAATCAGAAAAAAGAATAAAAGGAAGAAAACTTCCAAAAAAGAAATGAAAATTCGTTATTCATCATAAATTTGATATCATATAAAAATATGCCAAATAGGTGATAAATACTATAGCTAGTAAATGTAAAAAAGTTGTAGGTTATATTTCAACACACAAAAATAACTTGGTACTTAAATCCCTAATGATTAACTGCTAATATCCAACTCCCAAACCATTAACCCTTACATACTAAGATGCTAAGCATCTTTCCAACACACTGATACCCTCCTAAAACAGAAGAGGAGAAGGAGGTGATGCTGTTAGCCAGAGAGCAGCGAGAGCTGGCCAGCCTGCCTGCAGGGCTAAAACGGTCAGAAGCGGTACTAGCGGATTTATATATCACTTGGCAGGTAGCACACATTTTGCCTGAACAAGACTACTGGTCGACCTCCTTAGTGGTGATCCAAAAGGATACTACAGAAACGTGTGCATGGTACACACACATGCACGTATGTACACACCGAAATCCCGTAAGTAAAATAATGGAATTGAAAATAGATTTTTTTGTGTGTGAAATATTTTGAAACAATGATAAGATCTAAGAAAGTAAAATGGAATACAACTCAACTATTCAAAAGTTTGTGAGAACAGGAGGGAGAGCCTGGGGACCCCAGGGTTGGAGAGCGCCGACAGCAGGCCAGGGATCCAACCGGCATGCTGACACACAAGTGCACAATGTGAGCATCTCCGACCTGTTTTCCTAACAGGACCTCCTTGTTGACCACCTAAGTAGTGTCGAGAAAAACAATTAAGTCCCAACTCAGTGGCTGGTATACCCACCTTTTCAGGCAGGGGGCAGCCTGGGAATCCAGGCTATGGGCCATCAGGGAGTGTGGAGGCCGCTCCAATCTCTCCCTCTCTCCTCCTTCCTCTTCTCTGTCCTCCCTCCTCTCTCCTCTACCCCTCACACTCCACCCTCATCTTACAGGGAAGATCAGATCAAATCATTCCGACATTGAAGGATTAAAAAGTGACATCACTATGAACACTTGGCCACCACAAGCCAGTTATCCCTGTGGTAACTTTTCCAACAATACCTGCTGAAAACCCAAAAGGTTAGAGGGATGTAGAGGTCCTGCTTTCACACTCTGTATTGCTGAAAATCAAGATCCAGCAAGCTTTAGCCCTTCTGCTCTAGGGGAGGTTTCTGTCCTCCCTCAGGATACCTACATTACCTTTGCCAGGTGTACTGTCCCAGTCAAACAACCCACCTGCCCTGCTAAGTCCCTGCATGGCCTGGGTAGGGGCCCCAAGGAGGCTGCAGCTAAGGCTCAGAGGGAACACAGCAAGACATGCCAGTGCAGCGGGAAGGAGACCTACTCTGTGTATGTGCACAAGGTGCTGCTCCAGTAGGTCCACTCGGGACTCCAGCATCTCATTCAGGGTCATGGGCGTAGTGCACTCATTGATCAATGACAACTATGGGCTCATCTCAACTGGCACATTCCAAACTGCTCCACCATGAAGGCCTGGGACATCCTGGCGACTGTGCGCCTGCTGTTGCCCTGCAGGCAGGCTGGCCAGCTCTCGCTGCTCTCTGGTAAAGTAAATTGTCCTTCAGCCTTACAACGTTCAAAACCCAAGGGCCCATTTCATTCCCAAAATAGAGGTCGATCACTTTAGCATTACCTTGTTTTTAGTTTCTTTGTTTCACTTTGGTTTTTGATTCTTCTGTGCATAGTTTAGTTAGATTGCTTTTATGATGGAGATCTTTCTTTTTTTAACACTTTTTGGGGCACTGAATCCACATATCCCACATAATCCCACAGTTCAGCCATCTTAAGCATTGCACAATCATTACCACAATCGATTTCACATTGTCTATTTTCCCACCATGATTAAATCGCCTTTAAAAAGGCTTATTAGTCACCTTCAGTTCTAGTGTTCCGTCCCCTCCATCCTTCATTTTTTATTCCCCAAGTCCCCTCACCCTCCCCAACTCCGCCAGCCACCCACCCCGTCCCTACCCAGACATCCTTACAAACCCTCGCATGTTATTTCATCTCCAGACTTCCACCCCTTCTGTGCTTCACAAACTGGACACAACAGAAGCAATAAAGAATGGAAAGAAAAGGAAATGGGAATGGTTTTAAAAACCTTAATAATATATAGATGGAATTCGAAACAAGGGGTAAGAAAAAAAGGCCGCGACCAATATTTTAAAGCCAGGGAAGAAGTTTCTGTCACAGACCAGCAAGAGATCTTACACCTAGAACAGACTCTGGTCAGCAGAACAAGACCCCGAGGCTCACCTTTGAGCTGAGGAGGCGCAAGGAGTCTCGGGAGGAGGCATCACTGTGTGGAAGGAAACAAGGGAGGGGGGTTAGGAGACCCGCAAAGAGAGAATCAGGGAACCACAAAGCCCCAAACCCCAATCGGGATCCCCTTTCTCCAACAGGGAATCCCACCATGAACCCCAACCAATCCGAAAGCGGGGAAATGTGACCTGCCTCAGGGACACCAGCCCACCTCTCACCAAGAGAAGCGCTGGCAGGGTTCCTGGGGGAGAGAAAGGGCGCTTGCACCCTAGTCAGCTGGACTAAAACAGCCTCGGCCCACACACATGTCCCGGAGCCCAGAGCCTCCCACCTGGGAGCGCCGGCAACAGGGTGCTCAGGCTGTGGGCGCTTCTCTGGCACCGAGAGCAGACCACTGACAGTGGAATCCTCGCTGTGCACTGCAGTTCAGAATAAGACACCACTACTTCCGGCCCTTTCTGGGCGTGACTGGGGTGGGAGGAGCTGGCGGGGACAGAGAGGGGCAGGGGTCTGCCTTCACTTCCTCTCAAGTCAGCTCTTGCCCCGCCCATTTCTGCTGAGGCGCCAACACAGGCGCCTGGTGACAGGGTGGGCGGGGCCTGGTGGGCCTGGGGTGGGGCTCGGGGAGGAACCAGAGAGAGGTGGTCCTCGCCAAAGGGCCCACACCTGTGGCTGAAACTCCAGCGGCAAAGACTCAGATAACAATGGCTGAGGAACCAGTAATTTGGCCCTTTGCAGAGGGAGTGCATGGGTGACATGGGTGAGATAGAACCATGTACGTTGGGTGTGGATGTCCCTCCTCCTAACAAACTGGAAACACCCAAACATCCAATCCTGCCAAGGTGTTAATGGGGCTGAAGCACGGACTAAGGGCCTTGCTTAACCTTTGTGGTGACAGTCCATTCTGTGACCTAAAGCACTGTCGTGTATGACTGATTTTCAGAAAAATAGAAGTACCTAGCATGCATGTCTAGGTAAGTTATATGTCAGTTTAACAAAATTTAAAAATAAAACTTAAGCAGGAGCATTGAAAAGGGAATGGAGGAATGTGGATGGGAGAATGGTTGTTAAACTTGCCTGTTCTTAGAGCTGGAATTTGTATACTATCTTCTTGTTTGATTTTTCCAGGAAACTTTGGGGACAGTTAAACATGAGAGTTGTGTTCTTCATTGATGCTTATCATGATTTATGCACGCTGCTGATTTATCACTCACTCGAGGTCCTATCAGTCCAACGGGTCAAGTGTATGGACAGTGTTTGGGGTGACTTTTCCAAGTTGAATGGTCTGAAATTTAAATTTGCTTCCTGCAAGTAACCCTTGGCTGCCAGGACCCTCAGAACAAGTGTTTTTGGGAAAGAAAAAGTGAAGCATTTACTGATTAACTTGCATCCATAAGAATTGTGCTTCTTTTATGCCTGTTATACTTGGGAATTCCTTTATGCAAGCTCAAGTCAGATTCAAAACTTGCTGGCTGAAAATGTTGATAGGAAAACTATCAACTCTGTTACATTTCCCAATATGGTCACATAGTTCCCCAGACTGTACAGAAAACTGTCACCTGACTTTATCAGGAATCCACAAAAGTCACTTATCAGCAAATATTTACTGAATTAAACTGATTTATGTTCCCAATTCTGATGGAGCCACCTTATCCTTAAATCTTAGGGAACTTAGCCTAGGTTTTGCAACTAAAGGGCGACTTCTCTGGAAATGCCTGCTGTGTTAGTCTGGGTAGTGTGGGGAGAGGTCAGAAGTTTACAGACATCCTCCCTGAGGGCAGTTAGTCACCAGACTACAGGGTAGGTCTCTAGGGAAGATAGTCACCAGACTATATCGCAGGCCTCACTCTCTGCCACTGGGGACAATAAACTATTCCTCCCTGAGGCCTGTGACCAAGCATTCTCACCCTACCAATAATGATCTCTATCAGCTTAGTCAGGGAACAGGCCAAACTGACTTTATGACATCCAAAGTTATCTACCCATCTTATCGCATGTATACCCCCAATCCCTCCTCTTATTATTGCGTGTATGCCCCTAGACCACCCCCGCTCATTACTGTATTACCTATAGCACAACCCCTTTCTGTGACATTTGTACTCAGCTGTGATTAGGGGGCGTGCATGTCCCCAGATAATATAAAAAGCCTGGGCCAACATTAAAGAGGCTCTCTCCCTCCTCGCGGACCACCAAGCGGGGCTGAGGGGAGCATGCTGCCATGAATCATGTCTGACTCCATTTATTTCTATATTTCCCTTCTATCTCTCATGCTCTCTATAACTTTACTATAATCCTAACTTATTATCGCTGTACAATTGTGCCTGCCAGACCCGTAATGATGTGTTAGGGGCTGGCTTCCCCTGACAGGGCAGACTAGAGATGCAAAACCAGGGACATTCAAATATGTGTACCAGTGCAATGAAACTCTCCTTCATTGAAGGTTATAGACATTGGGATCGGCGGAAGCTGTGAACTCAAGCTGTGAGCACCTTTGCTTCCAGCTCTTCCACCTGCCTGCCTCCGGGTGGCTTCAGGAACCAGCTCTGGAGAATACTTCTTGTGCAGCTGTTCATGGTCCTCAGATGTTATGCAAGTCAGTGATACTTATAGGCAAATAGTAGTCATGGTTTAATGTTTGAATGCAACTTCTCCACCAGGGGCTCCAGAGTCTGCTTAGCCAGGGTGACCTTACTTCAGAAATGTCTGTCTCCTTCCTCCTCCTCCTGATGGTGCTGGGTCTCCCATCAGGCCAGAGCCAGGGAGATAGAATAGGTTAAAATATATTCAGTTATATGGGGGGGGGGGGATTTACTGTACTTTTTTTTCTTTTGTCCCCAGGTGCCCTGTCCCAGGTACACCTAAAGGAGTCAGCCCCTCAGATGGAGAGACCTTCACAGACACTGACCTGAAACTGCAACATCACTGGTGACTCAGTCTCCAGCAGCAGTTCTGGTTGGAACTGCATCAGGCAGCACCCTGGGAGAGGTCTTGAATAGATGTCAGGGACCTACTACTACTGCTCAAAGTAGTACAGATATTATTCTGCCATCTCTCAAAGATCGTCTAGCCATCAACCCAGACACATCCAAGAACCAGTTCTCCCTGTGACTGAGCTCCGTGATTACTGAGGACACTGCTGTGTATTACTGTGTAAGACGCACAGTGAGAGGAAGTCAGTGAGAGCCAGACACAAATCTCCCCTGCAGGGAGTGGGAGTGGTCTCCAGGGGGCGCTCAGGACACATAGAGAACAGAACACAGACCCAGGAGCAGGTACAGCTGTACTTCGTGCTCCATGTTTCTTCTCTATCTCATAGTGTCCTCAAAGAAATCGACTTTTATGATTCAGTGCCTTTCCCTGATATGCATGACTTTAAATGTCAACTGAAAGATATTCTCACATGTGAAACATCCGCCTGTCTGCACTGCAGGGGAAGTAACTCTGTGAGGTGTCGGTCCCCACCATAAGCTCTCTAATGAAATTCATGGGACTGGAAGGAATTTTCCGATGAGATTCAGAGCACATGGAGTGTCTGGGTTGCACAAAGTTTATCAGTTTAGCTGAGAAGTCGCCGGTGCAATTCACCCAGTGATGTCTCGAGAAAGAGGCCTAGCTAGTTGCTCCTGAAAGGTCATACTCATTCCGCAGACCTTAGTGAGATTCTTCAGTGAGTACACTTTTCACCCAGAAGGGTGTCTAGTTCAGTGCCAGAATCTTGCAAAAGCAGAAGGGTTTCAGAGTTGATCCTACTCCTCACACAGAGATAAGCACATTGTTCTCAGTACCAGTCTGCAGGCTGTTTTTCTCTGGGTTCATTTTCTTTCTCTAGTTCAGAAGGTCGCCAATGGGCTCAAGGAAAGGAACAATTATTCTGTCATTCATAGAATTGTTGTGGGTCAGAACCGACTCAATGGCACCTAACAACAACAACAGAAGCAGCAGCAACAGGTATGACATCCCAGTTGCAGCTGGGAGAGTCCAGTCGTGTGGTGGGAAAGTGTTCTCAGAGTAGCTTACTGCTTGTGTCTAACTTCCACTTCAGCACCTATCACCTCTGAATTGATCAGAACCTGGGAAACAAAACCCTATTACACAGCAAACCGTGCTATTGATCAGCATGCTAGCCACAACCCAGCCTTCCCACATCTAACCAATGTCATCAGGACCAGTCCAAGCAGCTGGTGATATTTGACCTGAGCAGTCTGAACCCCGAGGACACTGCCATGTGTGACTCTGTGAGAGAAGCACCAGGAGACACAGTGAAGGTGAAGGGGATGTGCTCCCACATCTCAAGTGACAGGAAGCCAAGAGGATCCTGGGCAGCCGAGGGAGCTCAGAGTACATGGGATACAAGTTTTTCCACAGGAGCCAGTGCAGAGGATGCTGGGTGTTTGTGTCCTCTTGTGGTAGAGTCCCCCAATCCTCTCGAGTTCAGAGCCTCTCCAGGGACTCCTCAGCAACCAATATCCTCATGTCTTAATTTCCTGAAGAGAAGATTCTGAAAATGAAAAGCCCTGGTTCTTTCCGGAAGGACAGGGAGGAAACATATCCAACGTTGGGATGAGATGAAATCCCCTCCAGAATGGCCAGTGGTCAATGAACGCCTTGAAGTTCTCGTCTCCAAGTGCTTCTTTCAGCACAGTCCATTTTTCTCCATCTGAATCCTTTGTTCAGAAGACAGAGAAACTTTGTATGTGTGTCTCCCTGCCCAAATATCCATTGTGAAATAAAATGTTGATTTTCCGTGTTTTTGTTGTTCTTTTACATTCCTGAAGTAAGTGGTAGATGTCCATTACTATGAAATCTGGGGAAATTGAAGTTTTGAGACTTGAAATAAAGCCCCAAAGTATCCCATTGCCATTAGGAAACATATAATATGACAGAATACCTAGATTTGGATGAATGGCAAATAAGAAATATTACTTTCTTCCAGCTTATGGAAAACTCGCCTGAACCTTTCCCATGGGTTGTGTGAATTGGCAAAGAACCCTCTATACAACTCCTTATGTTAACTCAGTTCCTTAAAGGTCTTAATCTGCAGAGGCCGTGTGAGTGGGAGGTAACGAGATGGGCCCAAGCCCTATGCAGGGAAGGGGAGCGATTCCAAGAGGCACTGACACATCCAGCTGAAGGGAACAGTCACAGGGAAGGTTCAGAAGAGAAGGGGTGGACGTGCTTTCAGGATGTGGGTTTCCTTCTCCAGCAGAATTTCACGAGGAATGTTTGTCCATTAAAATGTCTTATTCTACTGGGAATGTTCAAGTGTCTCGATAAAGGAATGTGCACCACACTGACAAAGGGGCATTTCGAGGGACACTAGGTAGCTCAGTTGTGCTGTAGAGCCACAAGAGGTGTGTGAGAGGCTACTAACTGTAGGCTGGCGGTTCCCTCAACACAATTATATCCGCTACCAACTGCATAAGACAGAGCACCTCTCTCCTTGTAGGTTTCTGAGGCCATAAATTCTAAAGGGAATAGAAAGCCTTTGTCCTAAGGAGAAACTGGGTCTTAATAACTGACCTGCCTTTTAGAATACCAATGTGTATATTTGTAGGGTTCAGCAGGATACCTAGAACATTCTTACCTGCTCTTGGAATGATCTTGCCAGAACACATGCAATGTCATTTACTGCTGTAGAAATGAAGTGCATGCTGCAAGAGCTCCGGTAATGTGCACACAGCCATTGGATCCACACGACTTTGCACCCACTGGCCTGTGATATTCCTGTATTCGGCATTGTTTCATGTGGCTTTGTGAGTCTAAAGAGGAATTTGTGGACTAGTGTAGGACTTAGGAACTTGAGTTTGCCTTGGCTGGGATGTTTTCTTCATATAGAATGCTTCTCGATAGAAAGCTCCTTCTTATACATACATGAGTGTCACTGGGTTTGTTTCTCTAGTCAACCTAGCCTAGCACACTCACTTTCATCTTTTTTTTGTAGAGCTACTTAACTTTTCATATTTATTCTGCTTAGCCTTATATGTTATTCCCAAAATATATAAATTTAATGTATTTCAGGCTCAAAAAGATATACTTCTTTCAAGGAAACATTTGTAAAACAATAGCCCTACCTTGCTTTATCTGTTTAGTGAAGAAAAAGTTTAAGCTGTGCACTCTCCATGTGTCTATCCAAAATCATTCTTTACAAGGCTCTCTGTGAATTTATGATTACTTGACCCAGGAAGGGATTATTTCAAAATGATATATGCTACTCTAGGCAAGGGGAATTATGTGCAATTTATGATAAAGTAATTATACTATCATACAAATGAGATGTGTAATATGATCCATCAATAAAATATATTTATATATATGCAACAAAAATTTTATGAGGGTTCTCGCTCTGATTTTTGGATTTCTCCATCTTAGGATTCTCTGAGAATTATTTCGTAGGTGTCATACATTTCATTTTCCTTCAAGTAATTTGATTGCATTATAACTTAAGTTATATTCTCAGAGAAGATCTTACTTATTACTGTTCATAGAGAGTAACTTATGGAATTATTTTTTGTTAAAATTCCCATATGGCATACCTTAATGAATAATATCTGAAGGTCTTTTCCTTATATATTTCAAGTTGTTGCTCACTTTGATTAAACTGGTTAGCCCCAGAATTGTTTTATTTGTAATTTTTCCTTTTATCTGTTTATCAATTTTATTTATTTATTTTACATTAAAATATTTTCCCAGTAGGCTAAAACTTTTAGACAATACTTTCTGATTGGAGCTACAAACCCCACAGTCAGCAGTTTGAATCCACCACTCAATCCCAGTGAGAAAGATGGAGAGAGACGTCTGTCCCTCTGAAGATTTACAGTCTGGGAAAAAGAGGGAAGTCCTGCTCTGTTCTACAAGATCACTATGAGTCTGAATCAACTTGATGGCTGTGAGTTTGTAGGAGGGATTTTTTTTTGCTTTGCTTTGGTTATTTTAACCACGATTCATACCGTTCCAGCTCTAGCCTATTTCTTTTTTGCTATTCCAACAAGCAATTGCAGATAAGATCATTATGAACCATAAAATTTTCATTAGCTGATTTAGCATATTGCACTGTGAAGTACAGGGTGGAGGACGAGGGAGAAAGGCGGAACTGATTACAAAAATCTACATATAACCTCCTCCCTTGGGGTTGGACAACAGAAAAGTGGGTGTAGACAGACATCAGACAGTGTAAGATACGACAAAATAATAATAATTTATAAATTATTAAAGTTTCATGAGGGAGTGGAAGCGGGGAGGAAGGGTTGAAATGAGGAGCTGATTCCAAGGGCTCAAGTGGAAAGCAAATGTTTTGAGAATGATGAGGACAACAAATGTACAAATGTGCTAGACACAATGGATGGATTGTGATGAGTTGTATGAGCCCCCAATAAAATGATTTAAGAAAAAAGAAACAGGAAAAAGGAAAGATTCTGTTATACACTATGAGCCCTGGGGTCATAGTGGTTTCATTGGGCTGTGATCTGCAAATCCTAAATTCCAAAGAAAAAGCCCAAGCCTTCTACTCCCTTAATGAGTTACACAGTCTTGGGAACCTCCAGGGGATTTCTACCCTGCCCTTTAGCATTTGGCTCTTAACCCAAAGGCTAGCAAGTTCGAAGCCCCAACCTCTGCTAGAAAGAGAGGTGAAGTTTTCTACTCCTGTACAGAGGTACAGTCTCAGAAACCCACTCTGTCCTGTGGGTTCCCTATGAGTCATAACCAACTCAATGGCAATGAGGCTTTCTTTTTTAAAAATTGTATTGTAATATTCTTTATTACCTAAAATATGCTATATGAATGTTAATGATCCACATTCTTATCTTCATCAATTTTCAAGAGCTAGCTTTCCTTTCTGAATTGATATTGATAGAGTTGAAATCTGATTTTAATCAATGCTGTCCTCATTTTGCATATGAAGTTTAGCTAACAAGCTGCCGGTAAGAATTCTCAAGTTTTCTCTTCATTTTCAAAGTGAAGCCCCATGGCAAATGCAACCAAGAACTGATAGCAGTTAATCCTCCCTACTGTGTATGGGGGCTCAGTGCAAAAGATGGTTACTGTTGTGTTAACTTCCATTATTCCAGCTGTTTACCACATGTTCCAAACCAGTAAATTGCCTTGGAATATTTTTCTAAATCTTTTTGTTCTTTAGTCTGTTAAATTATGAAAATGTTAGGATATTTTTAATCATGTACCTGCAGCCTTTAGACGTGACTATCATGATATCAGAATCAAGAGTAATTTTGCTTTGTTGCCTTTTTTGAAATGGCGATATATGAAAATTGCATAGGGGATTAAATGAAAGATGATATATTTATGTTGTAAGAAAAATGAATTAAATACAAAGTACTTAAAAATGGTAACACAGACCAAAAGTCTAATATTCTTTCCTATCGCATATGCATAAGAAATTCAGGAAAATATAAAATAAGAGAAAATGGAGATATACCTTAAATCTTCTGGTCCCATGAACATTGTAGATATATACATATTTTTAGGTTATCTTTTCTCTTTGCTGTATTCTGATTACCATTGTCCTACACTAGGTCTTTCGACCCCCCCCTTCTTAGAATATATAGAGAATCTGTTCTTTTCTGTAAAGAAAAACAGATCTGTTTTGGTTTTTCCTCTCAGGGAACCTCTCTATTCCACAAATTTGAAGCACTACTATGAAAATATGTTTGATAAGCTTGTAGTATCTTAATATTCCGTAATGAAAGTGTGCGGTAGGGTGAAATTGCTTGTTATGGCTCTTCCGGCCACGGTCTTTGTAACTCCCACCTTGAGAGCAGGTAAAGAACGTGAAGGTCTCTCATTCAAGGTTTGGACCGTTTTTGCCATTCTGTTGAGTATAGAAGGGAGTCACCTTAGATTCAGCAGAAGGAATCCCTCAACCATTGAGAACGAAAAGTCACTAATGAAGCTCACTGAGATCCCTGCCAGCAATGTCAGAGTCAGCAGAGGCACAAGACCCAGCAGCACCAAGACAATGAGACGGAGCAGAAGAGTCTCATGAGAACAAAGGAGCAGTGCCTTAATGCACAGAAGTGAACTTCCAGACCCACAGTTAGTGAAGCTGAGTGCCTTCAGGCAAAGAACAGCTAACAGAGAGTGCCCTGTGGGCATTTATCAGTGCAAAAGAATCTTTGAAACGCTGTTCTAGTGACCACAAGTGCAAGAGGCTAAGGAGGAGGGAGAGATGACTACCAGCCATGCTGAGAAGTCCTGGAGACAAAATAACTGTCTCCTTAACATTTTCTGGTCCTCACTTGATGTAACCTTGTAGGCTCCCCAAGAAATGCCCACAATCATGAGTCTTGTCTGTGAGGTCTGTGTAGCTCTTGAAACAGATTGCCAAGCCCCGTATAGAAGGACAGTGTCCTGGGAGGGATAATTGGTGTCAGAATCTGCAAAAGAACAAGGCGGTTGGAGGAATGTCTGACGGCCACCACACAGGACTCATTCTTGGACAGATGTAGCAAGAAGAGGTCACACATGGCCCTCCCATCAAGGTCCTCAGAGTGCTCTCACACTTTAAAAAATCCCACGGTGTATCATTTTAGCTTAAATGTATCAGGATTTGTTATTTTTCCTGTTAGACAATATTCATGTTCAGTGGCCTTGCAAATAATAGTTGGAAATGTTACTAAGTACTTATGTAAATTGTTTTAAATACAAAAATTGGATAAATTATCCTCTGACCTAGTAAATTAACTTTTCACCTCAATTCTTTGTATACAATACTGTTTCCTAATATTAGAAATGCTCATTCTAACCATAAGCTATTTTGTCTAAATATAAATGACATCTTACCAACTTAAATTCATTAACTTATACAAGAAAGGTTCATTGTAATTCTAGTTTTATTTTGATCTTCTATGATCATAATTACAGAAAAGATTAAGCACCTCATTGTGTTGATGTGGTGCTAAGTGAAGTTCAAGGTAATTAAACCACCAAGTCTTTACTATCTATGCCCTTATAACCTAAGACATTCACACTTTTATAGAACGAAATATTAAAAACAGACTATACTGCTAATTAAATGAATATTTACATTAATTTCAAATCTTAAAATTCGATAAATTAATATTAATCTGTAGAAAGTATTTCATAAGTGCTGCATGTCTCAGAGCAGGTCAAAATCAAGAGTCTATTTTAATCACTTACAAAAGGATCCCTGGGAAAGACAAGATGAAGAATTATTTGACTAATAGACTTGGTTAAAGAAGAAAGCCCCTTTATTGGGGAAGAAAGAGGCAGGCCACAGTTTGGGAAGGGCTAATAGGTAACAGATTCAGAGGTTACTGAGCATATGAGGAAATGTACGTCAGAGGATTTTAAACAGAATTTTACCCTATTTTAAAATAGATTATATCCAAAGGGATTGCATGAGTGAAGGATCTCTTGAATTGTTGAAAAACTTTAGACCAGCGGTTCTCAACATGTGGGTTGCGACCCCTTTGGAGGTCGAACGACCCTTTCACAGGGGTCATCCAATTCAGAACAGTAGTAAAATTACAGTTATCAAGTAGCAACAAAAATAATTTTATGGTTGGGGGTCACCCCAGCATGAGGACCTGTATGAAAGGGCCACGCAATGGGAAGGTTGAGAACTACTGCTCTAGACCAGATTTATCTTTACTGAAGAGTAGTACAGTGAAGAGTTAAGATGGCTTGAAGGTCGGCTGGAAGTTCCATGGCTTGAAGTTTGGTTCAACTTTGTAATTCTCAATGTAATATTGGACAAGCTCACTCGAGTTCTCTGTGCCTTTGTTTCCTCACCAAGGAAAATGCGGTTAAGAATAATCAGTGTCTCTCAGGGCTTGACGGTATCTCCTAAGGTTTGCCTGAAGACCAGGTGCGCTTCAAATGGCACCGGACCTATAGTTAAGTGACACAAGAGTATCTGTGAATATTTAAAAAAATAATACACGGAAAAATACATATAAAGTATACACATAATAACCTGTTTTGTTCAATTAGGATTCTCTTCAAAATATCCACTAGAGCTAAGACATTTCTACTAAAGATTTGTGTTTAAGAGTTTAAACAATTGTTCTTATGTTTAAGCCCATTGTTGCAGTCATTGTGACTATCCACCTGTGACGTTCCCCACAGATGCAAGGTTTGCAAAAGAGTTTATGACATCCAGGTCTGAGTTGTGTAATGCCAACTATAAGAAGCTATAAAGAATAAAAAGAGTTTAAGAATTTGACATTAGCCTGATTTAGCATGAGGTAAACAGATCTGTTTGGGTTTGTTTGTTTTTTTAATCTCAATATAGCTTTACCTATTTCTTCTGGAGCCGTGGGCGAGGCACTGGGCCACTAAACATAAGGTTGGTGATGACTGGACAGACATCCACCCACCAGCTTGCTATGTAGGAGAAGGTCGAGGCTGCCTGCTCATTTAAAGACTCACAGTCTCAGAAAACCTCTAAAGGACTGTCCAGGGTCAGAGTCAACTAGAAGGCACTGGGTTATCTAGTTTGCTCCACTTGTTCAAAAGCACAAGATTGAGTGTTGTTAAAAAGGTTTTGCCTAGTATTAAGTTTGTCAGAACTCAGCACAAGTTCTAAGTATTTCAAGTAGAGAGTAACAGGCAGAGGGCTTGTTTACCTATTAAATTTGAGGCATTATTCCATGAAAGCAAGTTTATGAGTGGCTCTGTGTTCCAAAATATTCACACCTATAAACCACAGAGGCTAAATTCGAATCTGTAGTCTTTTCAAGAGTTCAAAGACACCCTATGAAACTGTGAAGGTCTCCATATTTTATTCTGCTTAAAAATTTATAATTACATAAGCAAATGTGGTGAAGAAAGCTGATGGTGCCCGGCTATCAAAAGAGATAGTGTCTGGGGTCTTAAAGGCTTGAAGGTGAACAAGCGGCCATCTAGCTCAGAAGCAAAAAAGCCCACATGGAAGAAGCACACCGGCCAGTGTGATCACGAGGTGCCAAGGGACCAGGTATAAGGCATTATGCAAAAAAAAAAAAAAAAGATATATGTGTGTGTATATGTATATATGTATATATATACCATATTAAATGAAGGGGAAAGTGCAGAGTGGAGACCCAAGGCCCAAGTGTCGGCCAATGGAGATCCCCTCATAGAGGGGTTTAGGAGAGGAGATGGGTTAATTAGGGTGCGAGGTAGTACCGATGAAGAACACAGCTTTCCCCCAGATCTTGGATGCTTCCTTCCCCCAACTACCATGATCCGAATTTTACCTTGCAGGGCTGAATAGGACAGAGGCTGTACACTGGTACATATGAGGGCTGGAGGTACAGGGAATCCAGGGTGGATGATACCTTCAGGACCAAGTGTGTGAGGGACGATGCTGGGAGAGTGGAGGGTGAGTGGGTTGGAAAGGGGGAACTGATTACAAGGATCCACATGTGACCTCTTCCCTGGGAGAGGGACAGCAGAGAAGGGGGGAAGGGAGACTCCGGATAGGGCAAGATATAACAAAATAACGATGTATAAATTACCAAGGGCACATGAGGGAGGGGGGAAAGGGGAGGGAGGGGGAAAAAAAGAGAGGACCTGATGCAAGGGGCTTAAGTGGAGAGCAAATGCCTTGAGAATGATTGGGGCAGGGAATGTATGGATGTGCTTTATACAATTGATGTATGTATATGTATGGATTGTGATAAGAGTTGTATGAGTCCCTAATAAAATGTAAAAAAAAAGAAAAAAAAGAATAAATCCTCTTTTGCAACCCAACAAATAAAATAAAATAAATTATAATTATATAATTATGTAATGTATATCTAATTTATATTCCTTAAAATTTAACACATTCAAATTTTCTTTAAGGTGATACAGATTCTTTACTTATTTATATGTAGCCATGGGCTGTTGGAGAAAATGAATAATTCTATGAAATTCCAATTTTGCTTAGACAGTGTTTCAAGACTTAGGTAAAGTTTTCAGTAAGCATTAATGTGAATCCATCTCATCTAAAGCTAACTCTTGGCTTCCTCAAGAAGGAAAGCATGCGCTTATTTCTAAGCAGCCTAACTAATTGACATGAGAGTAGAAGCTTATTATGAGGAGATTAATTATGTTTTTATCTTCATCAATAGTGTAGGATGACTGGAGCTGAGTGAAATTGAAGTCCATACACTTCAGCTTACTGTGGGCAGCCTAAAACTTAAGATGTGCTATTACTTAAAAACACACAAATTAAGAAAACCGCTTCTTTCCACTTCATTTGTAGATCATTATTATTGTGCAAACTATATACAAAAAATAAAGACACATGGAATAGGAATAATCTCTATTTTACAACTGTAGAAAGTGAGGTCCATTAATGTGAACCAAATTGGCACATGGTCACAAAGCTGATGAACAACAGGTGAAAGAAAACGGAACTATTTGAATGTGGTGATTGATATAGAAAAAAAACAGACAAGCCAAACAATAGACATGCTTCCCCCGAGGGCATTAGAGTCTTCTCAAAACATGACAATTCCAAAGATTCCTTTCCATATGAATCTTTCTGCTGTTGTTGCTGTTAGGTTCCAACTTCTATAGACCTCATGGGCAGCAGAATGAAGCCACTGACCAGTCCTGGGCCATCCTCTCAATTGTTCTTATGCTCAAGGCCATGGTTGCAGTCACTGTGAGAATCCATCTCCTTAAGAGCCTTCCTCTTTGTCCCTGCCCCTCCACTTGACCAGGATGTCCTTCTCCAAGGACTGGTATCTCCTGACAACATGTGCAGAGTACATGAGGGGAAGTGCCGCCATCTACGCTGCTAAGGAGTATTCTGGCTGGACTTCTTCCTAGTCAGGTTTGTTTCTTCTTCATTGGATTTCAGTATTATTCTACATACATACATGGTGATGAAGTAAACTAGGAAAACTTGGTTTTACAAGTAGCTATTGACAAAAACAGTAACAACCACAAAAACATCTTCTGATACCACTTGCTCTTTCCTCAATGGCTTTCTTGCATATTCCACTTTTACTTCCCATACAAGCCTATGAGTTACCGACGGCTGCTCTTCTTTCCATAAGGGAGAAACCAGAAGCTCTCTCTGAGAGAGTATGTGACTTGACTGAAATTACTTGGAGACGTCAGTATTCAATGTTCTAACTGAAGTGCCTTTTCAAACACAAGGGACTAGAGAGAGTTAAAGCTCTAATACCACTTCGCTAATTCTCTTGTTTGTAATGTCCAAAAGTTTTATGGAATTGAAAGCAAGGAAGTATAATCTTTTGAAAACAGAATATAGAATCATATTTTATTGCCAATTTCCTGCATTAAGCCTAAGAACAAATGTTACAAAAGAAGACAGCAAGCAAGATATTTTACCAGGGGAACTGAGTCCTTTCCGAGGGATGCAGAGGGAAAGGGATTCGTGGCAGAGATACACATTTGTGATGTGCTGCATTTTACCATGCACTGCACTCTTTCGAAAGAAATCAGAGGGCAGATTTTAATTTGACCTAATCAATAATGTGTGACGTCATTTGTACTGTAAAATTATTGATAACTAGATAAAGGAGGCATTTGCTCAGGCAGTGGAAATGGAATTGCTGCTTTTTCCAATTCAGAGTCGATGCCACCCTTTAGGGGACTCTCAGTTGTGGTTTCTCAACTTTGGTAAACAATTCATGATGTAAACAGGGATTTTTAAAAAATGAGTTTGGAGTAAATGAGAACAAATATGGCAGCTTACTATTCTTTTTCGAAGAACTTGAACACACAGAGGGGAGAAAGATTTAAAGGTATAGTGCATGACTGCAGACCAAACAATAGGGAAGTCTTCTGAATTACTTTGAAATCAATTAAATAGATATATTTCTTTCCCAAGTGAATCAAATTTTTATTTGTTGAATTAAAAAAATCTACTGTTCTAAATGGTTCCAGGGTCGTTCAATTAATGAATGTTAACCATTAGTGAGCCTATACTAAACAGTCCCGGCATTGTGCTGTGTATTTTACAGGCATTACTTAATTCAGTTTCCCAGTTAACTCACTGAAATCATTATCCCTTCACACACGACGAAACTAAAATTTAGGAGGTAGGTCATTTGCCAATGCCACAACACCACAATGCTAAATGTTAGAAAATTGGGACTTGAACTTAAGAAGTCTAACTCTTGCAGCAAATTAACATTTTACATTAAAATGACCTTCGCCCAGGATATATCTAAAAATGAAACTGAAATTATAGCTTGGGGTTCTAATATGTAATGATGTTCTAAAGGAACAAAAGAGATGGGGAGAAAGAGATTTTAAAAGATGATTAATTTTTATAGCATAACGTATTGTTCCTATTTCCAAAATGTGAAAGTAAATTATTCTCTTTTAATACTGATACTATATCAAGGAATTTCTATGGCAAATTACAAACTCTCAAAACCTAAGAAAAAATGTCATTTCCGATATACAAGTCAGTGGATGCTATTCTGAATGTAATGACCGTACTGAAAGGATCCCAAGTGACTTTTCAAGGCAATCAACTTAAAATGTAAAGCCTCCATTGCAAAAGGTCTTTTTATTCATCTGTCCTATGACCTTTAAATAAGTCACACCAATCAAATTTATATTTAGTACATATTTAGTTAGTACACGTAGTGTAACCAGGTATATCTTCTCAAATTAATGGCAAGCATTTACTTGTTCAAGGTATATAAGTGCATAATGCTGTGAACATGTCATGGCACATATACATGTGTTAAGTATGTATGTCACCCCTATAAATTAGAGATAAACTTGTGGGGTCTAATGTGTAGTTAATTCCATTCCTAAGTTTTCTCTCCAGAACACAACATAATGGGTGAAAGACAAAAGTAGATTCGTTTTCTAGAGTGCCAAGGTGGTGCCAATTGTTAAGAACTCAACTACTGGCCAAAAGATTGGCAGTTCCAACCCACCAAGAGACACTGGCTAAGACCTGGTGCTCTTAGTAAGGTGATAGCCTTGAACACCCTATGAGGTAGTTCCATATTCTATTTAACTTTCTCAGTTGGTCAATGACCTATTTATTTTTCTTTGAATGCCAGAGTATGTTTCCTAAAATTAACAGGCAAACCATAATCCACACTCTTGAGAATCATAAAGCTAGGGCATGAATGGAAGGCACAGCCCAGTGGACCAGATTTACCAGCATGCCACAAGCACTGGGAACAATTATTCTCTCGCCACTCAGTAACACAGAGGCACTCTTGAAGTTCACAGAAGCCTACTCACTCCCCTCCGCCTCTCATGGGAGGTAAGAATACTTCTCATTGAAACAAAAGCCCACCTACTCAAAGGGGAGGTTAATTATTGCTACATAATTAACCTCGCAAGAAAATTATTAAGATTAATGAAGCACTGTTTACTAAGTGATTACAAGCTCCCCATGAACTACCATAGAAATAGATTTACAATAAAACCTCCTACATGGATATTAATATCAAGATTCGTGTAAACTATTGCAACATATAATCTATAGGTCCTAAAATCATATAGGAAAGCATAGGAAAGTCTATGTATTCTGCAAACATTAAAAAATATTAAAGGAAGGGAAGGCAGAAGAAGGAAGAAATAGAATGTAGGACAAGATTTTACTTTTCAGTGTGAACCACTGGAAATACTAAATGAATATGATGAACGCACTTTGGTTGGTGGTAATGTTGGCGCTGCTAAAGATTAGTCGCCCCTTCATCTAGGTATACTTGCAAATACTGGGAATCCTAAGTACCTTTTTGAGGAAAAAAATGTTGAAGATGTGGTCCTTTGTCATGTAAATACAGAATTATTGTAGCAATTTCAGTATGAATTCAAGTTAGGCTGATACAAAAATGTGGGTTGTTTCCATTAAGTTTAAACACAGAGGCCCTAGAGCAGTGGTTCGCAACCTGTGGGTCGTGACCACTTTGGGGGGGGGGGGTGTCAAACAACCCTTTCACAGGGGTCGCCCAATTCACAACAGTAGCAAAATGACATTCATGAAGTAGCAACGAAAATCATGTTATGGTTGTGGGTCACAACATGAGGAAGTATATGAAAGGGTCGTGGTATTAGGAAGGTTGAGAACCACTGCCCTAGAGCCCAATGTGCACTAGTGAGTGACATGGCAGTGTGCAGTAGTGCTTTGGGGCTAGGAAACAAAGTTGAAAACATTGGAAATTTGAAAAGTTTGAAAAAATTGAAAAGGAATCCAAGTGGTTAGGAGGAGAGAGGGAGAATCGTGGCGTTTACCCTGATGTCCACAGGAAGACCCTCTACAAACTGGCTCCAGATAGACTTTGAAAGAAGTGTTCAGATGATTAAGCCTTCTAAGTGAGCCAGGTATAAATGTCTTAGTCAGCAGGTTTGACACAGAGTGGAGAAGAGGGGGTGGTCTCTCACCTCTGGCCTGAACCCCAGTATGGTTTCATCACACTATGGTCTCTGCAAAGCCAGGGAAGAGACCCTTGAGCCTAGCAAGAGACAACTGAGGCTCACCAGCTCGGATGAGGCATGCCAGAGACACTGCAGAACACAACCACACCCCTCCCCGAGAAACTGGGAAAAGGACCCAGGCCTGGATGAGGGTGGAAGTGAGAGCCAGCACACTCTGCCATTTCGTCAAGCGGGAACAGGGCATGGAAGAAATTTAAGCATACCACGTGGGCTGTAGGAACTGACAAATTGTGAATTTTGTCCTGAGGAAACACCAGAAAAGCAAAAGGACTGTTCTGATGTATTCTTAGTGATCACAATACTAAAAATATTAGTTCCAAGGAGGAAGAAAAAGTCTATAAAGTTAATTCTAAAAATGTCGCTCCATATAGAGAGGCTCTCTGATTTATAGTTCTACAGTGCTTTTCCAGGGGTACCTCTGAGACCAACAGAGGAAACATTTTTGGAGAGGCTGATTAAATAGAACTCTGGTCCTTCTGTCCACATCAACAGAAGCAACTCTAATCTTGTAAATCTTTTAAAAATTATTATTATTTTTAAATCATTGTATTGGGGGCTCGTACAACTCTTATCACAATCCATATATACATCCGTTGTGTCAATCATATTTGTAAATCTTTTTAATATATTGGCTTTTACTTAGGAAGAAAAATGCTCCACTTCTAAGAAGCAGAAGGAAAAAAATTGGTGAAACCTACATCACCGCGCCTTTTACTGATTTCTTTCTCCTTCCTTAGCTCTTACTACTGAGTGAATCAATGTCAGCCCTGCTCCCAAACTCCACGACTTCATGTCTGTGGTTTCTGTGGCTTCAGGAGGACAGCTTATTTCATATTTATTATGCCCAGAACTCATTTATACCTTTTATAATCCATTCAGCACCTAGATATGGCCAGCAGAAAATTCCAGGGAAACCACTAATCTACACTAGTAGATTCTACACATATACAAGCACTAAGGTATTAAAATACTGAGCAAGTGAAACAGTGGCATTCTAGTTACTTTGTATCCTCAGACTTGAAAGTAAAGCTTATGGGGAAATAAAAAGTCCACTGTCATTGGTTAATTCATCAGGCATCACTTAAAAAAATAGCTGCACTTTGCTCTCTATATTATAATAACCAAGGCCAGCCAAAGAGAGCTGACCACAGGGTGATCTATCTGCAAAGGAAGCTGACCTCTCTGGCAAAATACACTGGAATCTCAGTCAACAGTGTAGAAACTGATCTCTGAAAACATGCCAGAGAAAGGGAAAAGATTCCATCAGGTAAATAGATTTTTATCTTCTGCAGGGATCCTATTTTCCTTGTTATACTTATGAATATCAAACATTAGAAATGTCTCTAAAAGCACTTATGGTACACAAAATGTTCGTTAAGAATTACCTGTTCAAAAAAAATCCTAACATAATCTATTTCAACAGGCGTTCAGAAAGAAACGGTTAACCATGTCTTTATGGGGGTGGGTAGGTGCATTTCTTGTCCTCTTATTTCTCTCACGACCTGAAGAGCAGTCAATACAGACACACGAGACCAAACCAAGCTCACTGCTTTATAATGACATTCTGCACTAAATAGTACAGCAAAGTATAGTCTTGGATCTCATTAGTGCACTGACTGAATATCAAAATTTTTGCTTTTGTAGTGATTAATCAAACAGTCCTAAATGACCATGCCCATTTTACATTAAGAGACATATTATGTATAAATCCCATAAAGTTATGTTCATAGGAAACCACCTTCCAACATTTTAATGCAGATTAGAGTTCTATTAATCAGGTAAATTTTGGACTAGATAATAACCAAAGTCCCATATAAATCAGCATATCTATGATTCAGATTCAAGTGCTCCAGAAATAGGGGAAGAATCATCATCGCCAGAATTGTCAAGCTTCATTTGAAACAATTTATATTAAAAAATTCTTAGAGAAAGGAAGATGGTATTTTTCTTTTATTTTCTTAGGTGGGCTATGTGGATAAAGTTTCCCTCTAAAATATGTTTTATTGAAACAAATTATTAGTATTTGATATGCAAGCATAGAAATTATTTTTTTAATTTTCCATTAAGAAAAACACCTCAAAAGAGAAGCACATCAGTAGAAATATTAAATAAACACTGCATATTTAAAATTCTGCAGCTACTGTGAATCAGAAATGACTTGATGGTAGATATTCTTTCTTTTTGGTTTTATAAATTACCCCAGAGAGCAAATGTTTCTGTGACATTGCTATCACGTCAACATGTCATTACTGGGCACCTTCAAGTCATTTCAGGTAGCAGAGTACGAAGTGCCCCAGGGTCTTCCAGGCTGTATTTTATGGGACAGGCTGGCGGGACTTTCCCTAAAGGGATCTCTGGGGGTGTCTGTGCCACCAGCCTTTTAGCAGAACATTGTTTAAGTGAGTTTAACAAAAATATTGTTTAAAAAAAAGTAAGTTTCTCTCATGGACTCAATTTTCTCAAAGCTTTCATTGTGTATGAGTCCATTTAAATTGTATTTAAAGGGTTTTAGTTTGTTTGCACGAGTACTGTCCTGTTTTTTTTCATGTACAGTTACATTCTTTTTTCCTAAACAAATCTCAGTCCCGAAAAGGAATTAAATCACCCCAAAGAGATGATTTGAGAATATAACATCTCGGATTAGTTCTGTCCATGGCTTGGAACCAGTTAGAACTGGTTCAATTCGGGTCCTCCAGGTGAACTAGGAACAGACACCAATGTGCAAGCTGTAGGTCTACTGAACCCACAAACAGATTTGGAAACATGGCAGGCAGAGCCTCGCTATGGGAAACTCAGAACCCTTTCAGAAGGGTTACCAGGACTGTGGAAAACCAACCATGTTCAAAGTGGTAAAATTAGCTGTCATCTCTGTTTGCAACTACTCTGTTTGCAACTACTGTTTGCAACTCTGCTGGTCGAGATAGGTAGTTGCTAAGCAATGCCCGTGGCGCCTTTATTTTCTAGAATAGAGATTACACTTCTAGGGGGACATTGATGGTACTTTTTCTGCATTCCCATGTATCGTTCTGAAACACCCATATTTTACTGACTGTATACCGTCTACCTTCAACATCCATGACTGATACGTGAAGAACCAATCCAAACCCCTAGTCCTTTTATTTGATAAACAGAAACCAAATGGTAAACATTTGTCTGCCGATTTGACAATGCATTTCAACAGAATGGATGTGAGACAGGAGAAGTTGGGAGTTAGGAAAAATGAACATAAGCAGACATATTTCAGGTTTCAGAAATTCAGACTTTCCTTCATTAATTTTCAGATAAAGAGTCTCATGCATGTCCTTGTATTTACTATGCATTTCTTACATCCTGTGAAATGCAGAAATGTATTCTTCATCAACGTTTGTAACGAGGTAACTAGGCCATTCTCTTCATGTGAGTTAAAGCCCAAGAAGTTAGTTAAAAGATAACTGAATAGAGCATCGTATAGAGTCATACAGCTACACCATTTTACACAATTGTCCTGCTTTAAGCAAAAGCAGGATCTCTGAATGAGAACTGTTCCAGGGTGCCCTACAGTTGATGGCAATGCTTAGCAAGCCTCTATGCAGAGTAGCAGTGGCCTGCGGGCTTTCTAGGCTGCAGTCTTGACCGGAGCACACCGTGGAGGCCAGATCTTTTCTTCTGTTGTGTCCCCAATGCGGGGAAGCCACAGGCCTTTCTGTTAACAGAAGGCATAACCACTACATGGCCAGGGGTCCTCAAATAAGCACTGGTAGATTATTCTGAAATGTGAGCACCTTCAGGAGACTCTTGGGGCTCACTGATATATAATAATTGATCACAATGCATTCAAATAAGCTCCAGCAGTCATTTTGGTTCCAAATGGATGAATATGCACTATTTCAAAGCATTTCACTTTCAAAATGGATCTCAAAACAGAAATTTCATTTTGAAAAAATACAGCAAACACTGAAATATTTGAAACTGTTTAACTCAAATGATTTCCAAGTCTATCTGCAATGCCACCCAGAGGACAACTCCCCCGGGCTGAGATGACTCATACACCACTGGCTGGATCTGTTTTGATGTATTAGTCATGCTTCCATCAACACAAAGGTATTGAGATGCTACCTTTTCTTTATGTAATACAAAGTACTCAAAATGCTTACAATCTTCTTGCTAAATGCCCTACATTCCTAGATGATTTCAAAAAACATAAATTACCATCAACATCATGATTGAATATCAATTCTCCATGGTTTTCAGCCAAAACACATGAATGAAAGAGTATTTAAAAGATGACTTGATTAGAGAACAACCTTTTACGTTTACATAGTCTAATAAACTGTAAAGGCTGGGCAAAGTCAACTAGATACACTAAGGAAAATATGTAGAATCTTCATTGTTGCAACTATAGAGTATATCTGTGATAAATGCTTGCTTCACAAAGAAATGCTATCTGCAATTTCTTATTTCGTGAAAAATGCAGCCATTTGAATTCATTTCCCCTACCACACATAGGCTTGGGGTATTCTGTGCTGAAAGAGGGAACCGAAAGACTCACAGCGCTAAAGCATCATTGTGTCTTATACTTCAAACAATTTCACTATCAGCAGCATTCGTCCATTTGAATTTCACAGACGAGCATTAAAAGTTGAAATTCTTTATTGATATTTCTAACTCAAATTCTCACCGTGTCCCTCAGATTGGCATTCATTGAGTAAAGAGTGTCTATCCACAAAATGTCACTACCCAAGCCAAGTACTCAGTATGAGCGTAATCAGTGAGGAGCATTTGAATAATGGTGGATCGACCAAGAAAAAAGTCTTAACATCTATGATGGCATCCTTTTCTCCCAACCCACCACACATTGCAAAGTAACTGCCACACTGACATGGTTCTCAAAACCCTGAAGACCCACCCCAAATGACATCTAGCTTCACAGTTACCAAAGTCAGTCCTCTTTGCTGCCCCATTCCTGCCCTCACCCTCATCAGCCAAAAGCAATTACATTAAACACCTAGCCTTAAATCTAAAACAAAAATGGAATCAAGAGTAAAGAAAAATAGTCAAAAATGATGAAGTCCTACATAAGCTTTCTTTTACAGTTTATTTTTTTTAATGCTGGCTTTACCCATGTCATCATGTCTACAATATTTGTTCATATAAAATTCTATATTGGTTATAAAAAGCGATAAAAATGGTGTTAAACATTTTATAAGGAATTGTTATGATGCAGAGGTCTAAGATATACAATGTCAGTTGATGAGGAATTGCTTTTATTCACTCAAATTAGGAATTATTTTTATCCACCAAAAATCCCACAAATATTGGGAGCAGATGGTAAGGGAAAAGAAAAGACACTGACATTTACTGCGGGCTGAATATGATTTGAACACTTTGATAAGTAGTTCACACATACAATCTATGGTGGGTATTATTCACATTTTATTGGTCAGTCTGATGAAGCCAGTTGACAAAGATGGTACTAGCTAGTTAAGTCATCCTAGGAGCTCAGGTCTCTCTGACACTAAAACAGGCTTCCTTTCAATGAGGTGACACACACAGAAAAACTGAGTAGCATTCGGATTTCTTATTAGTTAATTGATTGGGAAGAACTTTCCACAAGACTAGACAGACAGTAAAATATCCCAAGCTATTAATTTTACTAGTTGGGTTTTTTTCACTTGTAATGTTATTTCCGGTTCTTCATAACCTAGTCTAAGAATAGAAAAGTGCTAACATAGAGTAACAGTTACTATGTAGAGAAAGAATCATTCAAACTCGTTTCCCTCTGGTTCAAAATCTTAAAACTCAGCATATGATCTTCTGAATACAGTAAGAAAATTTAATTTTTTAATGAAAATGTATTTCTGATTCAGGAGATGGATGCCTTTCCTAATATATGCCAGATGAATTCTTTTTTTTAAGTGTAATAAAAGTAGCTCTCTCAAGAAGTTTTTTTTCATGTAACAATAAAATTGCTTCTATAGGAAGTAAAGGCATGCTTGAAGCTAGAGCCCAAGTACAATCCCCCATGTCACTTTCAGAAGAAAACTAACCTTTAACACGTTTGCCTACAGCGATCATAAAACCTTACCAGACACATCTCTTGGCCGAGTGGTGCATGTGTGCCAGAATGCACATATGCATACTTACATTTAACTCAGGTTTTCATATTTCTCTTAGTTTATTAAAATTATTTACCTTAAAAAGTAATCCTAATAGAATTTTTCTACATTAAACACTTTATATGCAAGTTATTTCCTAAATTGTTTGGGGAAAAAACAAGACAAAAATGAGAAAAGAACATTCTTGACTAAGCCTACACTATTAGTAATAATCAATCAGTACTATAGTTATACAGGGCGAATAACAGAAGCGCTAAACTTGACATGAAATTGTATCCTTTCCTCTTTCTTGGAAAGAGATTGCATATGAGAGGGCTTTAAAAAAATCTGTAGGAATCTTCCAGTATCTTTTAATTCTATTTTTCCAAGAACTTTTTGAACTCCTCTCCTCTTTGTCCTCAAATTGTGGAAGGATTTGGAAACTATCATTGCTATAGAAGTAATGATAGACCAGAAAAAAATGAGAAACGTTGAGAGACATGAAGATGACCAAACAGAAATTTGCAAACTTTCTAGAGAGCTATGTACAATACCCAAAACAACCAGCATTGTTGCCCCTCAAACTTATGTATTTAAATTTTTTTTTTACAAAATACCCTTCTCACCTTCAAAGTACTCTCTATGATACTTAATGCATTTGTCAAACTGCAATGCCATTCTTGGAAACATTTTCAAACTCATCTGTTTGGATGGCTGGCAGCACCTCCTTTGCTTTTTCTTCACCTCTTCTAGTCCCCAAATCTGTTCTTTTATGTCCCTCTTCATCCTCAAAAACAAAAAATGCTGCAAGAAGTGGGGTCAGGTGAGTAAGGTGTATGGGGCAAGAGAGGCACACTGTTTTTGCCAAAAACTGGCCCGCTGAGAGGACTGCAAGACCAGGTATGTTGTCGTGGTGGCAAAGCCAGTCCCCCGTCTGCCACAATCAGGCATTTTTTGTCGCACCCTATTACACAATCTTTTCAGAACCTCTAAACAGAAAGCTTGATTAACAGTCTGACCTGGTGGAACCAAATGCACCACTACATGCTGACATTTTCTTTGTTTGGGAAGTAGATGGATGTCCAGAATGAGGTTTATTGTAAGTCAAAAGTTCATGTTTTTTGACATGAGAAAACCACTCATTTTCAAACTTGAGTTTTTCCCATAGTGCTGTCCTTGTAAGCTGTGTTCAACATCACAACAGTTTTTGCAGCATCTTTCTCGAAGAGGAAATAAATCTCACAGTTGTCTGCTGTTCTCTTAAATTAGCCATCACAGAAAAAATGCTGAGCAAAACTGCTTTTACAAAAAAAATTCTCTGTGACCAGAAAGAACAGTCCCAGTGATGCCACCGGGTGCACTAACTCTGAGTGAGTTGCTGATGCTTACCTAGTGTGAACATGTGCCCTACTAAAGTTCTACCAGTGGAGCTTTTTTCCAATTTTTTTATAACCCCTCATAGATAGCATGCTATATCGATAATTACATTTTAAAAAACTGTATGAAAGGGCTTCAATATTTCATGGACATAATTCCATATTTCCATGAACTTTTTTGAAGTCTCCTTGTATACAAAATCAACAATATTTCTTAATGAATCCATTCCTCTTAAAATTTTATTAAGTCGTACCTTGGAAATAAGAAACATGCGTGAGTAATATATTAATGAATTTGGAAATTCTATAATGGTAGCCCTTGTGCCCTGAGAAATAAAGGAAAGTGAGAGATGGCTGCTGCCTCAGTGTAACACACTTTTTCCTCTACTGCATGTAATCAGCGTATTCTCGTCTTTCCTAGACATTTTTTCCTTTTAATTTTGGTCATTTAAGCTTTGTGTAAGCAAATGCTTGCTGAAACCCTACTTAGATTGTGTTAGTCACGTTCAAGAACCAGTTTTTATTCTTTTATTTCCCAGTCTTTATTCTTGAAGAAGTCAATGTCTGCTGGAAGGAGAGGAACGTGTCAAGAATGGGGTGGGAGGAAGAAAACAGTCTACTATACTAAATGCCGGAGGAGAAGTATAACCTGTGTAAATGGCAAAGAGGTGGGACAACCTGACTCTGTTTCTTCCAAGAGCCACTACCTCTGTCTCAGTACTCCTTCCTACGTCCTGATAAAGAATGCGGACTCATGCCAGTTACTTACAAAGGAAAGGATGGAAGACAGCAAGGGTAAAGAGGAGGATGAAAGGGGGCTAAAAAGTCATGTGGGGGCAAGAATAGTACAGGTAGAAAGAACCAAGGACAAGTAAACTGGAAAGGCTGTAAATTGCTTTAAAGTGCTTATGTGTGCCTAAACATGTGTATGTGTACGGAAACGGGTCAAGTTTAAACAGACACATGGTTAGACTTCCCTGGGGTAGTAGAACTCAAGAATTAGCAGGGGTGGAATAGAGAGACAAATGAGTGTGTGTTTTCAGATTTCCTGGATTCTATACAGGGGTACCAATTTCCCTTCACATAAGTAGGGCCATTGATGTCAGTAAGGAACAAAGGCTCTATTAATGCCTATTAAGTGATTTAGATATCCTGGTATGGACTTCTTCTGTTCAAACTGTTTCATTATGAAACTTGTAATAAATAAGATCTTATATCTCATTTTATATCTTAGATAGTCTAGAATCATCTATGCTAATAGTTCTATAAAGTGTAGAAAAGCTCTCAAGAATACTGAAGATGTTCTCATGAATGTTTGCCAGCCTCTGCCCAGAGTCAACACAGCTGAAAAAAACAGGTGAACAGGAATGGTGTTTGAGTTTCCTTTAAAAGTAGAAATATCTATATATTCAAAGAAGTTTCTCTGTTATATTGCTTAAATAACTGCCTGAAACAAAACATCATGGTATCTATTTCAAAAAGCCCTTATTGTATTGATTTACACCTCTTCACAATTTCATATTATGGGACATTGAAAGGATTGACAACCAAGATTGCATGCTACCTCAAAGTACGTAAATTACAATCTTCAATTAGAGACACTTAAATGTACAAGCATGTTAGTTCTTTAACGAACCATCGGCACAATAGTTTACTTTGATCGCAGATTCAAGATTGCATTTGATGCCGTCACTACAGTCACAGTTTTCCTCTCACTGCTTTCAGATTGGGAAAGTCATGAATGGTATTAAAGAACAGGCTAGTGGGAGTCCTATCGTAAAGTATTCCTGAGAGCCTATTGTTTCCACACAGACTAATTAAATATGACCTTGTAATCCCAATGGGCACATTCACAATATTTAACATTTGATATACCTTTGCCATTATTATCAGTGCCACACCAGACCATGTGGATTTGCATTGACTCGGTGCACAATTTTTATTTTGCCAAATCTGTGTCATTTCTAGGAGGTAATCCACATGAAAAACATTTCTATTTGAGGCTTTAGGGACTGATTACAAGGGATACAATGGGAGCCATTAACTAGAGAAAATAATCTTTGATTTATTCCCCTCATCACTAACAGGATATGTAGACTGTTTCCCTAGTAAACAGAATTCGTTGAGGAATATAAAACATACATATGTTTAAAGTCTCATTTTCACACCAAGGATTAAATGCTATCATAAAAAGTAGAAGTAAGCGCCCCCAATAAAATGATCCTTTAAAAAAAAAGGCGGGGTGGGGTGAGAGGGAGCACACTAGGGAATAAGATTGGATAAGCAGCACAACTCTGTGATTTTAAAGTCAAGCCTTATGCATAGCATCCTAGAAATGTTTGACATGGCATTAACAATTTTCAAATCATTGTATATCCACCACTAATATGAACAATTATCATGGTTTCCATAAATCCCAGCCCTCCCTTAATCTACATCTCATGACCAGAAGAAACATCTTATCTCAATGTGGTCCCAGTGACATTGTTTTTCTCATTTGCTGCCTTTCACAGAAAGGCTGTGAAAGTGGGTTCACTTTCTGACCAACCAATTCCATGATAGCATTATAACCATTGAAGAGATTTCATTAAAACAACAACAACAAAACTTGTTTCTGGTGTTAATTGCCTAAATAGCCAGTTTGTAAGATCGCATTTTCTGTGTGTACTGTAGCTTCTTATTCTAGGGGACACTAATTCGTTTTAATGGTGTTAAATACCATCCCTGCAGTTGCAAGAGCTTCTCTGGGATTTTTACTGGAGAAAAGATCTGCTGTAACTTTAAACCACTTTGTTTTCTTCAGTCACAGATGTTAGTGAACGGATGTCCAGTAGAATCTTATGGGTGTTTTGCCCCCCTCACACTGCCATTAGCTTACACTTATTTTGGGGCATATCTTCCCCCCCCCTCCCAGTACCAGGGTGCAACCACAATCCCTCCCCCGCACACTGCATCCACCAGGGAAACCGCAGAAGCTTAGTTTGAGTTCTCCTTGCCTCTCTCCCTCCCCTTACAAAGCGTTGGCTACCCTTAAAGAAAATTCTCCAACAACGTGTCAATTTTATATTGCCCACAAAGGCAACTTCTGTTGGGGGAGGCAGGGGAGAGGGACTGGATCTTGGCTGTCCCTTTGCACAGACAGGGATCTTTGTGGCAATCGGAAAACATTTCTTGCATAAAAATCAACACATTCCCTGGTTGCAACTTTTGGGAGCAAGAAGGAATACGTATCAGCTCGGTCCTCACAAGAACGAAACCCATCCTTTAACCTTCCAAACAGGAAAGTCATTTTCTCAAAATATGTCACACTTTCTTGCTCTATTAAGCCTAATCCACAATCTTAAATCCTCTGGCATCTCTTCCCACAGGGACTGGGCAAAAGCTATAAATCACTCCAGGACTTTCATTCTTTCCTCCGCATTTCCGTTGCACTGTTTGTTTGGGGGTACACCCCCTCCCCCCACAAGCTCATCTCTGGCAGGCCTGTATCTCTCCGGGTGTAAGGGCAGAGGACCAGGAAGCACGCAAACGGTAAATGGGGTCTGAAAGGATCTGCTTTTTTTTTTTTTAGCACAAGCCACAGTAGTCTCATGAACTTGACCCCACAAAGAGAGCAAGTTAAATCTGTGTGTTTTAATTCCGGTCAGGCCTCCCCTTCCAGCCTGCACATGACTTCACAGGCCAGGCAGACCCCAGAGAGTTTGTGCTTCCAGTTGGGTCCCACCTGGGGTTCTGCTGACCCAGGACAGTGCGAGCTCAAGAGGTCTATAGGGCAAAGCATGTCAAACAAAATCCAGGTGGGGGTGGGGAGGCAATTTATAGTCTCCTGTCTGAAGGTCACTTGGAACCTAAAAGGCTAGTTAAGAAGTTTCAGGTCCCTTTTAGTCTTTGGGGTTTAAGATCAGACTTGCCAGGGTGGTGAGGCTTGAGGGAGCCAGGGAAGGCAAGGGGGGCACAGGGATAGGAAGTAAAGAGAATCTAGGGTTAGGCAGGAGGCAAGGGGCGCCTACAACTTCCTAGCTCAGCACTGTGTGCATGGCTGTGCGTGTAGGACCCTCCAAGGTCTGCAGCCTGAGCAAGGGACTCAGCATGGCAAGTCAAGTCACCCCGCCTCCCACCTCCAATGCAAGCTGTCAGCCACATTTCCGAGCCTTTCAGTCTGCACTTCCTTCTGGGTAGTGTGATGGAGCAATCCCATTCTCAAAGTCCCACCATTAAAACCTGGAACCTTCAAACAAGTTTAAAGGTCCTTTCTGTATCCGAAAGGTCACAAACCAACGGAATTCAAAGATGGCAATGTAATGCAGCAAAGATTAGTCCTGGGCTGTGAAACAGCCTGTGTTTGCCCCATCCCCCAAAGTCAGCACAGTCCTCATTCCCCACCCAGAACATTGTGATCCAAGCCAGCACCACCACCACCACCACCCTGTCCCCCCACTGTCCTTTGGGCACTTACCTTCTTTGGGCGGTCGCTTGACCTCCCTGGTAAGATTGCAGACCTGGGTAGTTTGCAGCTCCTGGGTCAGGCAGCCCTCCGTCTGCTCATGCAGGGGTAACACCACGTTATTTAACAAAACCAGGGACTGGCCATCGATCCCCCACTCTCCCAAATGCTGAGGGCAGGTGCATTTTGTATACATGATCCCACAGGATTCTGTTCTCCCATTTTCCGACTTTAGGCAGCTCTCCAACCAAGTGCATAAGATATGGCAACCAAACTGGCTTGGGCTCACCTTGTTCAACACCAAAAACTCAAAAAAAGATTTCTGATCTTCTTCCCCTTTTTTCTGTAATCCTGGGAAATCAGTTGGAAATACCCGGCGTATCTGAATAAAATTTTTATCATATTGTAGAAAAACGAAAGCATTCTTGGAACTGCAGAGTTGCATTATAGAATGGGTCTTTCTTAAAAGATCCTTTATCTTTTCATGAGAAAAATGATCAAACTGATAAGCCAGGAGGGAAAAGTTAGAGCAGCTAGGTCCTTTTTGGAAAATTTCAGGTAAATGCTATATTTGGTTGGATCTGGATTTTCCAGCGTCCAAGTGCAGTTTTTAAAGTTTTGGGGAAACAATTCACTTGCAGAATACGATCCATGAATGACTGCTTTCACCAAAGTTGAACACCAGAAGTCTTGGGCAGCATTAAATCCAAACATAACCAGGAGATAGGTGGAAAATATATAAATCAGCAGGTTGCAAACACCCTTCATCCTATGTCATTTGGCCTGTAAACATGGCAATGAAAGTAAAATGCAAGTCGATGCGCATTGAAAAAAGAAACTCCTTCCAATATTACAGCCAGCTGTCTTCAAGATTTCAGTAAAAACCCGTTTTAAAAAGAAGGGCAGGTGATTTTTATTTTATAATGCCAGTAAACTATCCGCTGCTGTGTGAACAGCGCCCTCACGTGGTCATACACAATGGCCAAATTCTCCATATGTAATTTAAAAAGAACATTTAATAGATTATTAATAGGAATGCCCTAATGTATCTAGGAGGATATCCTAAAAGTGCACTATGTGTGGATGAAGAGAATAAAATGTAGGATGATCTAGATCATAACCCAAATGTCCATTATTGGAATTTTTTAATCAACCTATATAGTCTCCCCCCGCCCCCACCCGCCTTCTTCAGTCTTCTGTCGGCAGTAAACATCATCACACAAAATCTAATCTGAAATCTGGGAACAGCTGTCATCACATTATTTCTTTTCTCTAAAATGTGAAAAGCAATTATGATAAATTATAGGCACAATTTTAAAAGCATAGATTAAAATTTGTTGCAGATGGAACATCATTTCCCAAATGCCCCTACTTGCCTTTGCAGGGGCCACCATGTATACTGATGAGAAAATTCCTGTGCAAAAGCCTGGGCATCCCTCTGGACTGGCAGGATTTTAAAACTACCATCTGGGAGAGGGCTTAGATGGCTAGGTACAGAGCAGATACTTGTTCGGCATCACCACTGAAAACCAGGCCTGGAGGTAGTCATTTCGATGTGACATGCCCCTTGGGATAAATAAAGTGAATCACTGTATTAGTATCTGTATCCAAAAGCAATGTCAGTGAAAAATCCCAGAACCACAGTCATGGAGCTGCCGTGAGTTTTTAAATTGTCTCTTTTTTAAAAATCAGTGTTATTATATCTGGGGTTATCTACTGTAATTTGAGATGTACACATGGTAGATACCAGATATTAGCCTTTTCTTTCCTAGCAGATTTCAATGATTGAATTGCTCCCTTTCCGATCACAGTTCCAAAGCTCCTCCTTTCCTGCCTTCCTTCCTTTTTTTTTTTTTTTAAATCTTGGTCTTGCATAATAAAGTAATCCTTGGTTATATTTACCTCTAGAACTTGTTATCCAAAAATAACTTCAATTTCGTTCCTGCTTTAACCTTTAAGAAGTTATTTCTTAGAATAAATGACACTGCTTTTCTGTTTAGCCTCTGAGCTGAGGAAAGTGATGCCAAGTTAACGTTAAATCTTTAGGCTGCAGTCTCTTCCACTGTTCTGTAAACAGAGACAGACACACAGACATATAGATAGTTAAAGAGTGTCCATCCCTTTGCCTGGGGCATCCCGTTGCATAACACACACCAACGCATGCACACAGAATCCAGTATGGAAAGTCTCTGAAGCTAGAGCTGCATTTTCGAGATGGTAATTCAAATTCTACTCTTGATACAGGCAAAAACAGCCCCAAATTCTGAATCTCTATAGAGCAGCAGTCTGAAATAACATCAGAATCACTGCAACTATCAAAACAGTGTTGTCTGGTGGCAGGCACAGAGTTTAATGAATGATACATTTTCTGCTTCAGGGAATTAAGTCAGTGCACATTTAAAAGTGTTTAAAAAAAGGAAAGGAAAGTTGTAGGAATTTCTGCCCCCCCCCCTTTGCTGTAGCACTTTGCAGGCAATGCAGGTCTGCGCGGTGTTCTTCAGGATAGAGTGTAGGCGTTGAAAGTCAATGTGACAATAAGTGTCTAAATTAGGAATTCCATTCATGAAAGAGGGCTTCATTTTAGACTCGGTAGAGCTCAGAAAGAGGTCGTATTTCATTTCCTTATGAACGCTGGTACTTTTGCTTCCATGTATTTGACAGGGTATGTCTGCAGTGCTGTGCTCGGCTCTGCCAGGATTACAAAGATTGAGGAAATCGCTCAGATTTCACTTTCACGCCTCTGGACATCATGCTTGGCATCTTAGATTCTTTAAGCAGCCTCGGCGTCCAGTCTCCTTTCCTTCTAAACAATCTAACATGCATCACTGAGACTCCCCCGCCTCATCCCCACCCCCCAGGACTGCAGGGCCAGTTCAAACCACTGCTGTTTCCCTCTTTACTAGTGACAGCGATACTGGAAGAATGGGGGCGGGGTGGCTCTAGTGTTGGCCACCTAAGTCTCTGGGAGGCTGGATGTCTTTATTTATTAATTTATTTGTCTCCTGCTGAGGAGCAAACCGGTGTTTGGTTGAGCTGTTCTCAAAACTGATTTTCTGGGTGACACTTTAGTTTAGCCAAACATTGACGGCGCCATCACTCCACCAAAAATGTTCACCAATCGAAGACACACTGCCTCCCCTTATTTTAACTTCCTATTAACCTCAAATCCCCCCACCCCATAAAATTACCTCAATCACACACAACCACCAGATTTTCCCCGTCTCTCTGCCCATTCCTTCCGAACCCAGCACCTCGCTGGGAAACCAGACTTCGCCAACTTTTCCACTGCAGCGTGGAAGTGAACGCAGCCCATCAGGGATGCTCGCATGCGGGCAGCAGCCCCTCCTCGCCTTGTCCTCTCTCCCCCTATGCCTAGTGCAGAGCCCCTCGGCGACGACCCTCACCCACCCCCCAGCCCCGGCGGAGGGAAGGGGACCCAGACCCCGTCCTTACCTTCCACTCCCAAAGCTCAGGCACGAGTCCCAGCAACACTAACCGAGAGACTCCCCTTCGGTCCAGATCACCGTGGCCCATTTCCCCGGCTCAGCGCCCCAAATCAGGGTTTAGTCTCAAAAAATGCACACATGCACGGAGCCGACGGCAGAGATGCGGTGACCAAAAAAAGAGGGTGCGAGGAAAAAAAGGCCCGGGAGCCCAGAGCCCGGCGCCGCGGGAACCAACCTCCAAGTCCTGAGGGAAACCCCCACCCCACCCCCCCGCGAAGAGAGACTCTGAGGAAACCAAAAAAAAAAAAAAAAGGCAAGAAGAAGTGGCTTCAGGTGGAGGATTTGTTTTCCCCAAATCAGTCCCCACAACAAACCGATGAGCCTAGAAGAAGGGGGGAAGGAGGGAAAACGCGCCCAGACGCGAAGTGCCCGGCGGCGACTGCGGCGCCTGCAGGCTGGTTCGTCGGGCGCTGGGTTTCTCACACCAGTGCTCGCAGTCCGATGCGAACGCTCAGCTTTGGCTGCTCCCCGTTTCCGCCGCGCACCCTCCTCAGCCTGCCCACCTCGGGTACGGATGGACCGAAGGCCAGGAAGGGAAAGGGGAGAGGGAGGGCGCTGGGAGGAAAATCCTCGGCCCGTGCTGTGTCTGGAAGCGGTTTGCACGCCAGGCGAGGAGTGAGGCGCACGAGGGAGCGAGATAGTAAAGCTCTGTCACTTGAGTGCGCGCGCTCCCTTGACCCTGGGGCGCGCTCGCCCACCGCCGACCGCCCCGCCCCCCCCCGCGTGCTCGTGCTCGTGCTCGCGCGCGCGCGTCCTCGCACGCCTTGGGCCCCCCGCACTGGCTGCGGAGCGCCGGGTGGCCAGCCCGAGGCTGGAGGCGGCGCGCGGCGCGGCCATGGCACCTGTCCCTGAGCGCTTCCCCCCCCCTCCCAGGGCGCAGGCGGGCGGGCGAGCGCCTTGGCGGTGGCGGCGGCGGGGGACCAGGGGCGGCAGCGGGGTCTCCTCGGAGCTCCAGCCAAGGGCCACAGAGCGCCCACACGTCAGGGCTGCTCAGAACCAAGCACATCCCGAAAGCTGCATGTTCTAAGTCTGGGAGCTGGATGCATCCTCTGTTCCCACCGCTGCGGCTGGCGGCGGCTAAGGGGCAGGAGAAGCCCTCTGGGAGGCCAGGCAGGGGCCTAGGAGGGGTGCGGAGTCCAAACAGGACTCGGTGGTTTCTCACTGTGTCTTTCAGCACCTACCGACCTGTCGCCAGCGGAGAGCTGTGGTTCCAGCATCGGAATCCGGAGGCATTGATCCCGTCTGCTGGGCGGGGCATGTCTGGGCAAGCAAAGGGCTGCACATCTCTGGCTGAAACAATAGTAGTTTTTTCTAGGCAAAGCTGCAATTAACATCTTATTTGTTCGGGCTCCATGCGGGCTTGGTCAACACCTCTGCGCGGTGACCGAGGTTGGGCTTCTGGCACTGCTTTCTGCATGGCAATGGGATTCTGTGGTGGTGGCTGAACTTTTTCTTTCTTTTTAATGTGTCTGATTTTTTTTCCAAGTTTCCCCAGTAACAGGTTATGGTCGGGGCGATAAGAAATGAGGAGGAGAGGCTATCCGATTCTTGCCTGAGGAAGGGAAAGTGCTGGGCATGGGGGGTGGTCTTTTTCCACCCTAAACCCACTGGCCTCGAATTGATTCAGTCACCACATCCCCATTCCCTTTTATTGTGTGCTTCTCTATTTGTTTAGGCTCCTGGACAGTTGGCTGACGCCATATTTGATGAACTAACCACCAATACATACTGCAAAAGTTGGGCGTGGTCACATGTGCAGGTGTCTGTGGACACGTGCGCAGGCGAGCCTGGTAACATGCAGAAGTGCGCAGTTTGGGGTGGTCAAGTGCGCAGGTGGGCATAGTCACGAGCACAGGCAAGCCTGGTCACATGCGCAGGTTGGCGTGGTCATGTGCAAAGGTGGGTTTGGTCACATGAACAGGTGGGCGTGGTCATGTGCAGAGGTTGCCATGGTCACCTGTGATGGTGGGCATGGTCACGTGGGCAAGTGTCCCTAATCACGTGTGCAGGTGGGCGTGGTCACGTGCACTGGTGGGGTGGTCACGTGCACAGGTGGACATGGTCATCAGCGGAGGTGGGGGTGCTCACGTGTGCAGGCGGGCATGGTCACACACCCCTTTCCCCTGAACCCTTAGTAGTTTATAAATAATTATTTTATCTTATCTTACACTGCCCAGCGTCTCCCCTCACCCACATTCCCATTGCCCATCTCCCACAGAGGAGGTTCCCCATAGATCCTCAAGATCGGTTCTCTCTTTCTACACCCCCTTGCCTCCCGGTGTCACAACTCTCACCGCTGGTCCTGAGGGGTTCATCCATCGTAGGGAGTGACCAAGGCCAAGGTAACTGAGAGGAATTACTGAAACCAGAATGAAGGCTGAACATAGTATAGGTTGTTACTCTTAATGGGAGCAGAAAGCCTCATTTTTCTTTCATGAATGGTTGGTGAGTTTGAACTGCTGACCCTGTGCTTCACAGTGCAATATGCTAAATCAGCTAATGGAAATTTTATGGTTCATAATGATCTGATCTGCAATTACTTGTTGGAATAGCAAAAGAGAAATAGGATAAAGCTGGAACAGGATTAATTGTGGTTAAAATAACCAATGAAAAGCAAAAAAAAAAAATCCCTCCTACTAACTCACAGCCATCAAGTTGAATCAGACTCATAGTGATCTTGTAGAACAGAGCAGGAGTTCCCTCTTTTTCCCAGACTGTAAATCTTCAGAGGGACAGAGGTCTCTCTCCATCTTTCTCACTGGGATTGAGTGGTGGATTCAAACTGCTGACCGTGGGGTTTGTAGCTCAAATCAGAAAGTAATGTCTAAAAGTTTTAGCCTACTGGGAAAATATTTTAACGTAAAATAAATAAGTAAAATTGATAAAATAGATAAAAGGAAAAAGTACAAATAAAACAATACTGGGGCTAACCAATTTAATCAGAGTGAGCAGCAATTTGAAATATATATAAGGAAAAGACCTTCAGATATGATTAAGGTATGCCGTATGGGAATTTTAACTGAAAATAATTCCATAAGTTACTTTCTATGAACAGTAATAAGATCTTCTCTGAGAATATAACTTAAGTTATAATGCAATCAAATGACTTCAAGGAAAATGAAATGTATGGCACCTACGAAATAATTATCAGAGAATTCTAAGATGGAGAAATCCAAAAATCAGAGTGAGAACCCTCATGAAATCTTTGTTACATATATACAAATATATTTTATTGATGGGTCATATTACACATCTCATTTGTATGACAGTATAATTACTTTATCATAAATTGCATATAATTCCCCTTGCCTAGAGTAGCATATATCATTTTGAAATAATCCCTTTCTGAGTCAAGTAATCGAAAAATTCACAAAGAGCCTTGTAAAAAAATGATTTGGGGTAGACACATGGAGAGTGCACAGCTGAAACTTTTTTTTCACTAAACAGATAAAGCAAGGTAGGGATATTGTTTTACAAATGTTTCCTTGAAAGAAGTATATCTTTTTGAGCCTTAAATACATTAAATTTATATATTTTGGGAATAACATATAAGGCTAAGCAGAATAAATATGAAAAGTTAAGTAGCTCTACAAAAAAAAAGATGAAAGTGAGTGTGTTAGGCCAGGTTGACTAAAGAAACAAACCCAGTAATACTCATGTCGGTATAAGAAAGAGCTTTCTATCGAGAAGCATTATATATCAAGAAAACATCCCAGCCAAGGCACACTCAAGTTCCTAAGTCCTACACTAGCCCATAAGTTCCTCTTTAGACTCACAAAGCCACATGAAACAATGCCGAATGCAGGAATATCACAGGCCAGTGGGTGCAAAGTCGTGTGGATCCAATGGCTGTGTAAACATCACCGGAGTTCTTGCAGCCATCGGGGTCAGGCAGCAGGAATAAAGGCAGGGAGATAGGAAGAGGTTCCCAGGGCCTTCCTGATGAGAAGGCCATGCCCACAAGGAGGTACCATCATGCTGTGTCCTGATTGACAAGCTAGACTCCACTCCTGTCCTTTTAGAAATCTTCAAGTTGACATAAACTTATGTAACTAGCACAGACCACCCCTTATGAACCTAACACCTTTCCACAACTCTTTAACCATAATTTTAAAACAAAACAATCATAAAATCATAGTTGTATCTAACAGTATCAAACTAAAATGCATACCACTCAAAGTGTGCCAGCCTCATTTAAATACTATAATTAAACAAAACAATTTAAATGCTATAAGCAGACCATTTAAATTGTATAAGTAAACAAAACAAAAATATTCTATGCCTAACATTGAAATTATGGGAAAACCTACAGCATCATTCTATAATCCTATCAACATTTCCCCCACCCATCCATGTTGGTAAGCCACCTTCTTCATGACTTTGTCTTCCACATTCCGGGTGTCCAATGTCTCTACTGCCCCTTCTATCAACCCAGGACTCTGAGGATACAAGCATTTTCGTTGATGTGAAGAATCTCATTCTAGTTGGCACCTGCGTGTCTGCATCATCATTAAAGTCAAACCAGGACAGGCCATCCATAAAGTCAGCAGGAAGATGCATCAATTCACAAGCTCAAAAATCTTTTCTTCATTTGGTCAACTCATTGTGGGCCACCTCACTTGGCCTCACTCGGGTGCCCATGGACTGTCTTGACTTTTGACCAAGAGTCCCTGTCACAAATCCTCACCCACCTTAGCCCCCTTGTGCTATGTCATAGGCTCAGGTTCCCACAGCTCTTTAAACTTGAGACCAGGCAATCTGCTCTTGTTTGCAACTCTAGTCCCTGTGAACTAGGTCCACAGGTGTCAGTGTCCAGATGCTCTATTCATATTTCCCACGAATCATTTCTATGATGCGTTATAGCAATAAAAATAGATAGAAAAGATCGATGTAATCCTAATACATTCAGATACTAAACACATTCTGAAAACATTCCAATTGAATCCTTTCTGATCTAAACTATCCCATTCACATGCATTATGGTCTTAGGCCTCTGGTGGCACCAAGCTAGGGCCAGGCCTTTGGTCACCCAGTTTGACTAACCAGCATGGCCTCAGAGAAGTTCGAAGGGTATTTTTGCCCCCTGAACTCAAAATTTACACCTGTCACATTCATTTTTACAACATTTCAGACAGAAATAACCAAATACAACTTCTGGGCATCAGAACCTTCACTTCCCATGTCCTTCCCAGAAGAGAACAAGTAAAATACATGACTATATTTGACCTCCAGCTAGTCAAAGAGAAAGACTATCAGAAAGCAGAGGTCAGGCAAGCATCCTCTCTTCGCCTTCATGATTTGTTTCTCTAGTATTCCACTCCCTAGATACCATATTGTGTAAGGCCAGGTTGACCAGAGAAACAAATCCAGTGACATTCATATATGTGTAAGAAAAAGCTTTATATCCAGAAATAATTCTGAATCAGGAAAACATCCCAACCCAGTCCAACTGAAGTCCATAAGTCTAATACTAGTCCATAATTTCTTCTCCAGACTCATGAAGCCGCATGCACTGTTGCTGAATGCAGGAATGTCGCAGGTTGTTGGGTGCAAAGTCTTGTGGATCTAATGGCTGTGTACACATCTCCAGAGGTCTTGCAGCCATCAGGGTCAGGCAACAGGAAGCTGAAGCCAGAGAGGGAGGAGGTTCCCAGAACTCTCCGTAGTAGGAGGCCACGCACACAAGGAGATACTATTAGGCATAATTGGAAGGCTACGCTCCACCCTGTACTTTGATAAATCTTCAAGTTGACATGAGACTATGTGCATTTGTATTCGTACTGGGAAGTAAGATACTAATAAGATGATATAGACATCTAAAGAAGACAGAGTAAGTTTCAAAAAAATACAGCATGAAGTTATTAGTTTCTAGGCTTTGCTAAGTTAATTTCCCATGTAATGTTCAGAAAAATATGAATAATAATATTGCTAATCTATAGAATTATTTTATAGAGTGGCATGGACATACTGATAATGAAATTAATGTTAATACATTGGCCTGGTCAAGTGAGGAGGTGGGCGTGGCCATGTGCATAGGTGGGTGTGGTTACATAAGCAGGTGTTTGGTTACATGCACGGGTTGGCATGGTCACGTGCACAGGTGGGCGTGGTCTATGTGCCCACATAACCTCCTCACCACTGTGTGCCCATATCCCTTCACCAGTCTGTGTGCCCATGTCCTCTCCTCACCAGTGTGTCCACATCCCCTTCTCACCACAATCTGTGTGCTCACATCACCTCCTCATTACCGTCTGTGTACCTACATTCAGAATTATTTCTGTGTACCTACATTCCCTTCATCATAGTCTGTGTACCCATGTCGACCCCCCAGTCTTTATTCCCCCACATTAACCCCCGCCGCCTGGGCAGCCCTCCTCATGCCCTAGGTCCTCACTAGTTTGTGTACCCCATGACAGCAACCGTGGGGGGCTCGTGGCCCTGGTGGCATAGCAGTTCCGTTTGGTAATGAGGTCCTGCAGCACCTCCTTGTTCCGTGCCTCCCTGTCCTCCAGCAGATGCTGCTGCACCTGCAGGAAGGTCTCCCCTGCAGCGCCTGGCAGAGGGTGGGGTGAGCATGTCATCTGCGCCTGTGTCCATGATGTAATTCCGGGTGGGGAGCAGAATGGGACCCTGGGCCTGCATGAGAGCCGTGAGCATGGAACCTATGGACGACATCATCCCAGGGCGAGGGTGGGGTAAACCATCCAGGGCATGTTCAGTGCCACCAAGTTCACATCACAACAGTGTCCTGAGCTCACCCTGGAGCAGGGGTGCCCATATCCTACAGGAGTGGTTTTCCTTATAACAGAGGAGGTGGGACACAGAGGGACACAGAGGGGAGACGGCCTTGTAGAGACGGAGGCACAGGTTGGAGAGATGCAGACACAAGCTCAGGAATGTAACAGGGCCCCCAGGAGCTGGGAGAGAACACGAGGGAGGACCCTCCCCTGGAAGCCTCCTGAGGGAGCACAACCCTGCTCACACATGGACCTCAGATTCCAGGTCACCAGATCTGGGAGACAAAGTTGTGACCTCAAGCCTTGGATTTCTATCCCCTTGCTGTGTCCCTCTGGACACTCAGACCCCGAGGTCTCTCAAGGTCCCCCTGCGCAACTCCCAAAGGGCAAGCCATGAGCACACAGACCTGAGGCCATGATGTAGCGAGAGCCCCCACCCTGTTGGTCTAGGGGGAATGGGTCCTCCTTCAGGTCGGACCTGGTGCAGAAACAGGAGGGCATGTTGGCTGCAGAAGTGGGTCATCCCCTCCCCGCCCGTCACATGCTATCTTCGTGTTCGCCCTGCTGACACTGTCTGCGATGGCATCTGCTTGGCAGCCTTCTCGAGGTGCACCACAGACGAGGGCACCAGGCCCGGAATCTGCCACCAGCACCCACAGGGTGCTCAGCAATGAGGGTCAGCGGTCCACCCTAGGGCTTACTGCTGCCCCACACTGTCTTCTGCTGTCCATGATACACCACTGCCCCACTGTCCATGACTCATCACAGCCACACTGTCCTCTAGTGTCCATGATCCTCTGTTGTCTGTGCTGTGTCAGGATGGGAGGTGACAAAGGCTGCCAGCATCCACCTGAGCAGGGGGATCTCAGAGTCTTTGGGAAACTAACACTGAGGGACATGTGGCAAGCACTATATTCCCCAATTTTTAACAGAGGGAATCTGGAAAGCTAGCCTTCCCTGGTAGGAAAGCCTCCCCCTTGGTGAGTCAGAGGTTAAGTCCAAGTACATCATCCTGCTTTAAATATCGTTCCCAGCATTTCCCCCCGACCAGCTACACTGCCTTAAAGTGTGCACAGGTTTGATTTTAGGTCCCTACAGGAGCAGACACCCTGTTGCTACCTCTTCCCGCCCTGTCAACCAGCCCCACTCGCACCTTCCCCCACTGCAGGTCTGAGGTTTCCTCACCTGTGAGCTCAGGGACCTGACTGTTGATGCCATCCACCTTGTGACAGTATGTATGATTGAATGTGCATGTCTTTTGGCTAACTGTAAATATCCCAGTATAGTAAAGACAGCCTCGCTTCTCTTCCCCTTCCACATGGACCACCAAGAGGGGCTGAGGTGAGCATGCTACCATAAAATGTATCTGACTCCTACATTTAATCTCTCTCTTATCGTTCTTATTCTCTTTGACTTTACAGTAATCTTCATATACTATAACCGTACAACTGGGCCTACTGACCCTTTGGTTGTCAGAAGTTGGTTTCCTCTAACAAGAGTCCACCTGAGCAGGGGTATCCCAGAGTCTACTGTGCAGGGGGGAATCCCAGTCTACCTGTGCAGGGCGAATCCCAGAATCTACCTAAGCAGGAGGATCTCAGCCAGGGTCAGCTGCAGCCAGGCCTCCTTGGGGCAGGCGTAGCAACTGAGGATGTACAGCACAATGGTGAAGCAGTCAAACACCTGCATGCCCCAGGCTGTCTCCAGCTCCCTCTGCAAGGGCCAAGAGGGGAGCATCTTAGAGCTCAGCTGGGCACCGAACAAACCTGAGCATGGGGCAACCACCTGGGCAGATGTGCAGTTGGGTGTTCAGCACACCTGTGCAGGGGTCATGGTTGAGGACATGAACACCTGGCCAAGTACACATCTGAGCAGGGAACAACCCTGGAACATGATACACAACTGAGCAGGCGGCAAACCTGGTCGATGCAAATCTAGGCAGAGAATGCACCTGCACGCCTGGGCAGGTATACACACCTGAGTAGGTGTCATACAGGCAGACCACAGCTGGGCAGGTGGCCATGGATAAAGTGGGACTATCCCTCTGTTACTCCCCGACTTGATCGTCCTGCAGCAGGCTCTGCCCCCCACCTGTGTCAATAGTCACACCTGGTAGCTGCAGGTGCTCAGCCCGGGTGTGTGATTACCTTTTGTCAGGAGGCATTCTCTCCACATTCAGGAAGACAGACGTGACTTCTGGGGATCCACGGAGCTCCTCTAACGGAAGAGGACGTCACAGGAGTCTGGTGCCCTCACACACCTGCCCTAGAAGTCATTCTGAGGACAGTGGGGTGCCTCAGGGGTGCACAGGACAGCCACACAGTGGGCAGAGGGGGAGTCTGGGGTCTCCTTGCAGGTGTGTGACCCCCACAGCCCTGTCAGTGCAGGGAGATTATTGGCAGCCTGTCTGACGGGGTCTGGGGACGGGGGCTATGCCGCAGGTACGATGGTCAAGGGACCTAAGTGGCTGAGGACAGCAGGGGCTCTGCACCCAGCATGGCGAGTGGGGCGACAGGTGCCGAGGGGGCGCCTGCCCAGGGGCAGCGGGTGCATGGCAGCAGGTCCCACTTCCACGTCTGAGGTTCAGGGCTAAAAGCCCTGGGTTTCTCCAGGGACCGGGCTGCAGCCTTTGCCAATACTGGAAGGGCTTGCCAGCTGTGGGGTGGTCCCAGGCTCTGGGTGGGCGGGCAGGCGGGCAGGTCAGGGAAGAGGGGTCTGTGCTGCCAACCCCCATAGCGCACCTGTCAGCTGCTCCAAGTTGCCTCGGCCAAAGACCAGTCTGCTGTCGGGCGGCTTCGTGGGCACCACCAGGCTCTCCACCACCGACCAGCCGTCCAGCGTGTGCACCAGAGACCCACTCAGCCACTGGCCACTGTGCTGCGGCCCGAGGAAAATGCGGAGCTGAAAACAAACTCGAGGGCCTCGCCCTCTCTTGTTGCCACGCCCAGAAACCCCAAGCCTCCAAGCCCAGGACATTCGGAGGCCACCCAGCCCCGCTTCCTAACCCCCAGAAGTCTAACCTCAGAGGCCCCGCCCTGAGCATTAGGCCCGCCCCCAGGAGCCCGTCCATCCCCTCTGGTCCGCGTCGGCTTCCACGGGACCCACTCGCTGTCCAGGTGGAGCGGGCACGCGCGCGCGGGGCGCCGGCCGGCAGCCGGGCCCCTCAGCTCAGCAGCGCCTCTTCCTCGTCCCGCACCTCCTCTCCTTCCAAGTCTTCCGGCTCCTCTCCCCGGGCTTCTGCCCTCTGCACGCCGCACGCGGGACCCACCACTACCCCCGCGGCCCCCAGCCCGGAGCCCGGGGACTGAAGGAGGCGGGGCGGGGCGGGGCGGGGCGGGGCGGGGCGGCCGTGAGTCTCGCGAGAGAGCCAGAGCCCACCGTGGAGGGCAGCCCGGAGGGTAATAATTCGCTTCTGCCGCCGCCGGGGGCGGGGCTTTTACCGAGTCTCCATTGGCCGCACCGGGTCACATGTTCGCTAAAGCTGAAGCCAAGCCATTGGCCCTGATCTAGACTTGGGGGCTCTGTGGATGCTGTCTTCCCTAGGAGGCCAGCTTGGGGTTCCCGACTGGGGAGAATCTCAGGATTCCTGACAGGGCAGCAGTTAAGTGCTCACCCGCTGACTGACGGTCATTTGTTCAAACCCGCCAACAGTACCGCTGAAGCAAGACCAGGTGATCACCGGCCTTAAAGGTGACACTCTGGTGTCACGTGGGGTCTCTGTGAGTGGGAAGGGACTCGAGGGCACCTGACCACAAAACGAGCTGTGGACCCACCCTGGTCCCTTCCAGAGCCCTATTGGCACCGTGGTTAAGCGCTGTAAACGGAAAACAACAGCGGCTTGAACCCAAGGTGGGAGAAAAGACAGGCAGTCTGTTCTCTTCAAGATACTGGAGCCGGTTCGCCTCAAAGCAACCTGATGTACAAAAGCACAAAACACGGCGGGGCTGCACTATCCTCACCAGCGCTAAGTTTGAGTCCATGGCTGCAGCCGCCTGTCTGCCCATCTGCTTGAGGGCCTTCTTCCTTTTCCCTGCCCCTCCACTTTACCAAGCAGGATGTCCTTCTCTAGGGGCTGGTCTCTCCCCACAGCATGTCCAAAGTACGCGAGACCAAGTCTCGCCATCCTATTTGAAGCCTAGGCCACATCGTGAGGCAGTTCTCTGTAACAGGGGCCACTAAGTTGGAATGAACTTGGAAGATCAGTAAGCCTCCCTTCAGGACGCCTGGGAGCCCAGAGGTGGAATATCTGAGGGCAGCTCAGGAAGAGCTTCCTGCCACTGGTGCATAGTGTGGAGTCAGTTTTCCCTTTCATGAGTGCCCCAGACCCGCTTCGAACTCGGCCCCCACAGAATAACTATGTTCCCTTCAAACTCGCCTCGCCATTTGCATTAGGCCAGGTGGACTAGAGAAACAAGTCCAGTGACACTCATATCTGTTAGTTTTATATCAAGAACTAATTATGCATCAATAAAACATCCCAGCCCAGATCCAGTCCATAAGTCCAATACTAGTAAATAAGTACCTCTTCAGAATCATGCAGCCACATGCAATGATGCTGAATGCAGGAAGATCACAGGCCAGCCAGCGCAGAATCTTGTGGATCCAAAAGCGGTGGACACATCTCTAGGGTTCCCGAAGGTCTCGTGGCTCATCAACAGGAAGGTGGAGGCAGAGATAGAGGAGAAGTTACCGGAACCCTCCTTGTGAGGAGGCCACGCCCACAAGGAAGCACCTTCAGGCTGGGATTTGATTGACAGGTAGACTTCACCCCTATCCTTCAAGTTCACAAGGAATTCTGTAACGCCCACACCACTCACCAGAATAAAGGCTCATTTGTTTACGCTGATACATAAATAACAGTTTATATTAATGCACTGCACTAATTCTGGAGAACAGAGAGAAGATGTGTAGGGCCTGGCTGATGTGACTGTCATATGGGGTTACCAGAGAAATAGGAGCAATCTGTCTAGTCTTCAGGAACTTCAAATCCCTGAAGGAAAGAGTGTGTGTGTGTGTGTGTGTGTGTGTGTGTGTGTGTGTGTGTGTGTTTACAGTACTAGGGCCACCTGGTCAAGTTTCAGGAGTGCCTTGAACCCCGCTTTAGTCAATGCAATCGTGCAGCCACAGCAACAGCAGAACCACCACCACCTCTGCCACCCAGTCGACCAGCCCCAAACCTACTAACTCACCACCCCTGGTGCCCTCTGTTTGAAGTGGATCAATCCCATCAAACGGACAGAAGCGTCGTATTGTCTTTGTCACGCTTAGGTTTTATTATTCACTGCCTGCCATCGTATATATGGGGGATAAGGGGTTGAAGGTTCAAACATACGCCCTCCCTTCCCACCCTCCTCTCGCTGCGCAGGCCCTCTTCCTTTGTGAAGAGAGGTGATGGATGGATGGATGGATGGATGGATGGATGGATGGATGGATGGATGGATGGATGGATGAGAGAGAGAGACAGAGAAACTTCTCACAGGAGGGCCTTCTCTAGGCTCTCAGAGTGACTGGGAGTAGGAGGGAGTGGTGGCCGGTCCCACCGTGTGCGCCATAGTGCACGCGCGCCTGGCCTAAGGGTAGACCTGACGGGACTCCCAGTGATACCCCCTAGCGGCGATGAGGAGGATGACAGGATCTCTTCTAGGCAGCACTGGTCTACCCACCTCTCTTGTCCAGGGCGGCCCGGGGTTCCTGGCGAGGCCGGGAACCCCGGGCCGCCCCTCGACTTTTTCCTTCTCTTCTATCCCTCGCCCCTCTCCGCCGCCCTGGTCGACCCGGGCCGACCCAGGAACAGGGAGACAGGCGCGCCCGCGCGCCTCTTAGTCGTCAGGGAGGGAGAGACTGGATGCGCCCGGCTGGCCCCCACGCCTCCGCCGCGCACACCGCCGCACAGCGCAGACAGACAACCCTCAACACGGCAGACTGGGCCAGGGACGCACACTGGGCCACCAGGCGGAGCGAGCGGGTGACAAGTGTCCAACCTCCCCTCTCCCCGCCCTCACGCCCCAGAACACCCGACCCAGGCACGCGAGCAGAACAAGCCAGAGACACAAAAACCTTGTGTCAAGGGCTGACTTTCACAATGAGATCACAGCCTGCCTGCCTGCCTGCCTGCCTGCCTCTCGCTACCTACCTCCCCACCACCTAACTCCCACTCTCACTTCCTACCTACCTATGCCCTACCTCACCTCTACACCGCACTCCCACTCTCACTCTCACTTCCTACCTACCTATGCCCTACCTCACCTCCCTACCTCACTCCCACTCTCACTCACTCTCACTTCCTCCCTACACCCTAGCTCCCACCACTACCTACCTACCCCCCCCCATTACCTGCCCTAACTCCCCCCACTACCTCCTTTATCCCCTCCACCCTACCACACACAAAACGCAAAGTAATGTAACAGCTAATTTAGTTCCCCAGACGGGGAGGGGGGAGGGGGGAAACAACACGGCTCAGCTTGAATCACTTTCATGAAACAGTTAGTAGTAGCCTGGAAATCCTTCGTCTTGCAAGGGCTGCTCCGTCCAAGGTCAAGGAAGCAGACAGCAGAGTCTTCCAGAGAGCGATGCACTCGGTCCAGCCGGAGGCAGCAGGCAGTCAGATGGGTCCCCCACGCTTAGACAGATCACCGGATCCGACCATCCCAAGCTCAAGCGAAGTGTACTATCGCACCAGCGGTATGGCTATGCACATCTGAAAGGGGGGGAAAAACCTCACGCTTTAGCGGCAGGATCCATGGGTCGAGTGCCCTGCCCCCACACACAGGTTGTAGACATTAGCTCACAATTGGAGTCACGTGGTGGGGTGACACCGCAAGAGAGCGAGAGAACCTGGGCTTACAGAGTCATTTATCTCTCTGCCCACCGGATCAAAACGACGACCTTATTACACCCCAACTGTTCTTATAGGCCAGGTTGGCACAGTAAGCCGATCACACCACCCAACATAGCACGCTCGCGCCCCCCAACCCCCAACCCCTGAGGTCCCCTCTCTATCCCTTTCCTATAGGGAAAGGAAAAACGTCTTTGCAACCTGAGGACTAACCCCCTCTCCCCCTCTTGTGGGCCTCTCAATGAAAACCAAAGCAAACAGCAGAGACGGTGGCCTAGACGCCTCCCGCAAGTCACATCCACCCGGCCTGTTGGACATAAGGGCTTCTCCCCAACCTCTCTGCCTTGGGAACCTAATGAAAACGCCCCTCCCAGGGGGAAACTTCCCCAGGGCCACTTTGACATAATACAGACCTCATTAATAGGCGCCGCTGAACTTTTACCCTGGCCTGTGTCCTCAGAATACACTGACTGTGTTGGCCAGGCGCGTCCTTTGCATCATGCACCCCCCACCCCATCATAATACCCTTCACAGTTCTCCACTGTCCCAAGAATGTTCCCCCCGGTGGGGGCGGGGGAAGGACAGCCCCCTACAATGAATCGTGGGCTCAGCAGGCTAAATCTTACAGCGGAGAGAGAGATGGAAGTCCTGTATAGAATGAGATGGAAATAACAGAGGCAGACACAGCTCAGGGGTAAAGCTTGCCCACTCTCAGCTGCACTTGGTGGTCCACTAGACTCAACGGAGCAGCCTAATCTTGCTCACTCTCGAGTGGGCTCAACCTCTACCACTACCACCCTGATGGGAAGCGAGCGGACCTACCTACCTACCTACCTACCTACCTATGGTGGCATAAACAGTGGTGTCTGTCTGCTTACTCTAGAGGGCTGACCACCCTGAGGGAGAATAACCCAGAACCTACCTTGGGTGAATGACCTTTCAGTGGGATATGCCTGGGGGAGAGACAACTCGGGAGAAAGCTTGCCTTCCCACATTCCCCACCCACCAGGCTGACTTCTGTGGGGGGCCCAGGCTGTGGTCCTTACACACCTTTAGAAAAGCAGACGCCTTACAGAATAGGAGGGAGGGGCAGCTGTGTTTGAGAAACTTGGACTCTGAACTAGAACTAGAACTCTACAGTCAGGGTTAGATTGCTCGCTCACTCACTCAAACCAGTCGCAGAGTCCGTCCCTGGAACGACAGACCTCCCCAACCCCTTGCTCCAGGTAGCCGCTTGGGTGAGAAAGACCCACATGCTGCCCACGCCGGAAGGCGAACAGCAGTGAGTGTGCGAAGGTAGATAGATAGATAGATTTTTTTTTTAAGCGCACGTGCAGAACAAGCCAGATTCTGCAACTCAGCCAGGACCTATTCCTCTGTGGAGAGGTGATGGATGGATGGATGGATGGATGGATGGATGGATGGATGGATGGATGGATGATGGAGAGACAAACACAGACAAACCCCACACAAGAGGGCCTTCCCCTCCCCTCTGGGCTCTCAGAGCCACACACTCATAAGCCATACAACAGACACAGAAAATCAGGATTCCACACCCCTGCTTTTCCCCACGCACCAACAAGCAGATGGCAGGAAGAGGGTAGGGACCCGCGGACAGAGCGAGAGGAGCGGTCCCATTCGCCATGAATGTCCATCCCTCGTCCCTCCTCTGGTGCGGCTTAGGTCCGGCTCAGGAGAGCGCGACAGCACCACATCGATCGGGGTTGTGTTCAAAACTCAAGTCACTCGAGGAGAGCAAAAGTTTCAAAAAAAACAAAAACAAAAACCCTGTAGGAAGCTGGGGGAGGTCAGGGAAGGAAAAAAAGGCCCAGTTTCTGCCTCCGCCAGACTCACCCAGGGCCACTGAAGGACAGCCGCCAAAAAAGGACACGGGGAGTGCCTGACACGGGAGACGGAGCCCACGGGGCATGAAAGGCGCTCCGCTAATCATAGCACGGCTGCCCGGGATGCCTGCAGCGGGCAGAGCACACGGGGAGCACAGAAGATCCTTCCCGCCAACCTCTCTGTGGGTCTCGCCACCCTCAAGAGCACTGGAGGCCAGAGGAGGCACCACAGGGTCCGGACACAGCTGGACTCTCGAGAGGGGGAGGGGGGCGCAAGGGCCTCAAAGCGGGCGACTCACACAGGATCAAAGGGACCGCGCCGCTGGCCATCGGTAACCCAAAGGCGACCCAGGGAACCTACACACGTCCAGAGCATCAGAGCGACCTCTTCAGTGAGGGCCACTGAAGACGAGCATGTCAGCACCTATCTGGTGGCCCAAAATGACCGAGTTCAGTGAAAAAATACCACGCCAGGAGAAGGGCGGTGGTTTCTCCCACACGAGGTGCCCCCCCGGAACTGTGTTTTGACCCAAGGCCTGCCACGTGACCCCATAGCACTCACTCCGGAGGTCCTGGGACCCTCTGGTCAACCTCCAGAGAATAAAGGAGGCAGGGGAGAGGGGCAGCGTGCCCTCGCGCGAGGCCGGCGCAGTACACCCGAGGTCCCGCATATCGGCGGGGCCGGCCACTGATGTGGAAGCATGTGTGAGGAACTTAGACATTTTTCTTAGGCTCCGCCTGAGGAGCCAGGGAAGTGGGTATTTAGGAAACAGTCTGGCTTCACAGTGGGCAGTGCCCATATCCGGCGCAAGGACACCGGTTTCCTGGGCTCATTAGGCTCCAAGTTAGGACTTGGACAAATTCTCTTTGATGGTCTGAGCCTTCACCCTTGGACGGGTGGTTGCTGACGTTCCCTGGAACAGACCACCTGTCTTCTCAGTCGGGTGTGGTCCCCGAAGGCAGGTTCCCAGGAGCCATGGCTGCACAGTGATTACACACGTTGGGCTGCTCACCGTGTCTAAACCACCAGAAGCTTTACGGGAGAAAGAACTTTCTACACCTGTGAAGAATTTTTCGGAAACTCACCGGAGCAGTTCCCTGAGCATGAATCCGCTAAGGGCCGGTTATGTGAACTCACACGTGCGTTTTGTAATAATAAACTGCCGCCTCCAACGGGTCCGGCTTCACTAAAGGCGGGTCCAAGCACGTGCAGCGCAGGATCAGGGCGACCAAGAGCCACCAGGACCGGTCTGAACCCCAAGTGGGCATTCAGATTATCAGTAGTCTCCTCTGATGGTACCATCACCAGTTGTGGCTGAGGCTCCTGAGTCCAGGTAGGGTTACAGTGAACTTCACGGGTCCCTCCAAAGGGCCGATAGCCATTGGCAGTGCCCGCGGATGAACGCGGGTCTGAGCGCCCTGTGCTGGTCGACCAAGACTGACGGACACCGACACTGGCGACAGAGGTGGCAGTGAAACCCGCCAACCCGTAAGGCTGCAGGTATAACCTCGGGCCACCTCTCCAGGCCGAGGTTCTGTCACCGCCTGGACGACCCAAGTGACGCCGCCGGCGCCGGCGACAGGTCGCTCCGGTCCCATGGCAGCGACAGAGCTCCAGAGAGAAAGTGAAAGTGACCGCTAGGTGGAGGAATAGGAAAAATAAAATGTTTAAGATAAATATTAACTTAAACTAATAAAATTAAAAGAAGTATAAGGTACAGGATTATGTAAAAATTATATATTCTATTATGTTGATTACTGAAGTCGAACAATGTTTTACATCAAATTTATTAAAATAAATTATGTAAAATACTATGAAATAATAAACACAGGAAGTGAAGCCTTTAAACAAATAAAAGAAAATAAATTAGTTGAATGTGTATCCATTTCATATAGCATTAAATTTAATTTTATATATGTAAGAAACTGAAAAAAAATCCAAAAACAAAAAAAAAGAAACTGAAAATAATTGGAGGTTAAACTTACTTTAAATCAATGTTGAAAGACAGTGAATACATGTAGACAGTAAAATTACTTTGAAATACACAATATAATTAGAATTATTATACCAGAATAGCAATGTATTTAATATATAATTAAATAGCAGTAATAAAACTGAGTAAAATTGTATTACATTTACCAGAAATACATGAATTGAAAATTAACGAATAAATGTCATTTTCAAACTGGTTGTAAGATTGTGATGACAACATTTCCGAATCTCCATGATGGTGTTCTTTAAGAAGTAATGAATGGTATTTATTGTACAACTGTGGTGTGCCTGCTCTGTCTGAGGTCCGGATTGTGCCCTGCAAGACCTCTCGCCAGGTGAACCATCTGGGAATCTGGAGGTGAGTGAACTCCATCTCAGCCGGGTTGTTAGTGCAGGGTACATTGGTACCCCTGGACTGGCAAGAAATCATCCCTTAATTATCCATTGGATCCTCAACTTCTTTATGGGTCTAGCACAAATCCTTCCAAAATCTAGCACCATGAACTTAACTGCGCTCTCAGCCTGAAAAAAAATGACGTCTGAATTAGAAGCCTTGACCCCAGACAGCATATACACTGACAAGAACGCCATCCAGGACAGACATTGACCTCAAATGGCCAAGGGAAGACAGTCTTACCCTGCTCCCTATCCTGCTCCCTACCCTGTGAGCTCCTCTTGGCAGGCAGAAGACTCTGGCTCATTCTGGGTCCTTGCACTTCCCAGTTTTCCCGTTCCTTTCTTTTCCTTTTCTTGCCATGCTTTTGCTTTGTATCATTTCTTTCTCTGCTTTCCTTTTTCTTGATTTTTTTCTATTTTCCGTTGACCACTTTCTTTGCTGGGACTGCCTCATGATTTGTTTCTCCCCCCTCCCTCCTTTCTTTGGCTTTACAAAGAGAACTTTATTCTGTCGTCCTTGAGGTACAGGACAAAGAAATATAGACGTGGCTGTTTAAAAAAATAAGGTTCTCAACAGGTTGGCTGTAGGAAGTACTGGTCTCTTTTCAACATCTGAGGTGCCTGCATTCCTCAGAGATCTCCGTGTCTGGCATTCATGTTTTACTGAGTCAAGAATGTTTCCAGGGTAGGAATCTTGACTTCAATGGAAATGATTGTCTCCTAGGAGCCTTGTGGCATAGTGGTTATGCATTGGGTGAAATCTGCATGGCGGGCAGTTTGAAACCAGCAGCAGCTCCACATGAGAAAGACTGGGTTTTCTACTCCTTTAAACAGTCTCAGAAACCCACGGGGGGGGGGGGGAGGGGCAGGGGGTTGCTAAGAGCAATTGCAGTGAATTTGGGTTCCTTGTTTGCTGATGGGAGTCAGCATCCTCTCTGCTTGCTGGCTTTGCTCTCCTTTGATGTCTTGTAGAGGAGATGTTTTTTCCTTTACTGCTCATCACCCTGCATTCTACTCCCATCAAGGATTACAGTCTTTTTGTTTTCTTTCATCCTTTTTTCCCTAACCCTAAAAGGGTTACAGTCTTGGAAACTCCCAGGGCAGTTCTACTCTGTCCTACTGGGTTGCTATGAGTCAACCTCCCAGTCTTGTTTTCCTTACCTCTTTTCTGGTCTGGCAGCAGGAGCTCTGGGTGGGCAAATCTACCTGGATTCCATCTTCCCTCTCTCCCGCTTGCTCTTTTTGAAAGTTACAGTTAATCCACTATTTTTACCTTCTGCTGCTGTTCAAGTATGCTTTAATCCTAGGCAGGGGATAAATGAGTTTTTTGGCCTTTAAAGATGAACTGAGAAGCCCACTCAGGGATGCTATGAGGGGAAATATTTTCAGTTTCTTAGTAGCCCAACTAGCTGAATAAAAATTCTTCTACATTTCAAGACATTATACTGGCTGTCGTTTATTTGAACCCTCAACACTAAAAGTCAAGGGCAGGTTTTCACACTAGAAGAAACATTCGTTGATGGTTACCAGGAATAGGGATGGAAGTGGGGGAGGGGAAGGTATGGAATTTGGGGTCAACAAATATTAATTTGGATGAAAAGGAAAGAAATGTACAATAAGAGGAAGGTTAGGGACAAATGAAGGAGACAAGGGAAAGTATCTGGGAAATTTTCATGAGTGAAAAGCAATAGAGACAAATACTCATATACACAATCCCGCAATAGTTACTTGGATAGACATGCAGGATGACTGACTGTGGCAGGGAAATCAGAATACAATTAAAAGATACAATTCTGAAGGGACTGTTTCCTGATTTTAAACCATGCAGTAGTCTCTCGTTCTTTTAGATTCTTGTATCTTATTTATCTTCTGGAATTTTATTTGGAGTAGTATGAATTCTAATTTTTTTCAAACCATTTTTCCATAGTAATCGAAGCAACCTGTTTCATGTGGACTTAAGGCATTGGTTACTTAGCTATGGTGACCCTAGGAGAAAAATACATGGGAACCCTACTAACTATTTAGGTATTCTGTACAGGCAGAAGAATGCTAGAGCAGGTGAACAGCAGTTCAACTCAAACCACAATAATAGAGAGTCACGACCCCTCAAACAATTCCTAGACTTGAGCCAGATTACAGACCCACAGCCCCTTGAATGAGGAGAAGGCCGGGCCCTTTAAAGATGGGCCATTGACAAAGGTGTGTATACTGTCAGCCTTTCTTCTAGCCTTCCCCAAAGGGACCTGCGGCCCTTCACAAGAGTGATTGCTCACTTCAGGTTGGTGGGGTGAGGAGGACAATAATCAAACTTTATGGGAATTACTGGACACTGGCTCTGAACTGACACTAATTCCAGGAGACCCAAAACATTTTGAAGGCCCACCACTCAGAGTGGGGACATACAGATGTCAAGTTATTAACAGAGTTTTACCTCAGATACCTTTCACAGTGGGTCCAGTGGGACCCCAAACACATCCTGTCATTATATCCCCAGTTCCAGGATGCACCGTTGGAATAGACATACTTAGTATGGTAGAGAATCTTATCGATCATCTTCCTGGAGCACAAGGACCTTCTCTTTTCAGTGTCATGGATTAGCCCGTGGTTCTAATTAAAAATAAAACTATTGAGAGAGGGAGAGTGAATAAATGTAGACTGACTATATATCTCAATACCTGGCATATTCACTTGTACAGAATAAATCCTTATATGACTGAATGCTATTTGCACAAACAATGGGAGTGGTGGTCAGGCAAAACTTACCATAATGTTCACTGGCAATGTCAGACACGGGTCTGCCAGAGTAATGCAGATCTTAATAGAGCAAGCAGGGTATTGTAGTAGTAACTGTTAGTCTGCCTTCCGACAGTTCAATATTCTTGCTATAGCTGTCTTCTGCTTCTTCAGACATCATATAATTTCAGTCTTAAGTCCTCAGGTTACAGGTGTGTTTGAGGTAGAGTCTAATTCATCCAGTGGGGTTCCCACAAAGCCTAGCGCATGAGCAAGGCATGTCCTGTATCACAAATATAAATCACACCTCACAGAGAGGGAGGATGTTAACCCTGATGGAAATGAAAAGTGGAGGCTTGATTCATTTGTGGATTTTTTTCTTTTGATTCATGTGTTTTTAATGACCGGTGCTTCTAGGCTTTTAGAAATAAATGCACCACACTTTAGGACTTGGAGAGATTTAAGAGTTGGAGAAAATATGCTAAGGGCCCCTGGGCAGAATCAACATCATCCCATTGCCTAGATTCAAGCAATGATCCAGAGAAAACCATCCAGAGCCTAATGGACCATGGATACGTGCTTAGCAAGTAGTATGGAAAGACAACATTTTTAAACTTCAACAACAGTGTATTTTGAGGGAGGACCAGTGAGATTTAAAGCGCAAAATTCTCTTCTATTTTCTGCTCAAGTGAAGTCTGACTCCTGTATTTTATTCTCTCCTATCTTCTATGACTTTGCTATAACCTTTATATATTATAACCGTACAATTGTGCCTGTGGACCCTGCAGCTGCCGGAGGCTGGCTTGCTCTGACAAAACCCTTGCATCAGTGGTTATCTCTATGCACCCACTCGTTCTGTGCTTCACAAACTGGTCAACCCAAAAGAAACAATCTAGAACAAATATTAAATAAAGTAGGGAGGATAAAACAATAGCAATATAAAGACAAAAATACAACCAATGTGTAAGAAACAAATGTCCACCATCAAGATTTAAAAAGCCAGGGAAGACACTTTTGTGGAACAAGCAAGAAACCCTAGCACTTTGAGCAAATTCAAGTTGGACCTGGAGGGATGTCCACTGACCAAATATCAAGCTGGTTCCAGCATGATTAGGATTACAATGGTCTATGTTTGATAGTAAGACTGTTCCAGATCTTTGTATGTGGCTAGAGGGGATTTGTCAACAGCTTAATCTGGCTAGACACTTTGCAGATGGGTTTGGGGCTTGCACTGTGTCACAGCCTTTGAGAAATTGGTGTTCATAATTTTAGCTCTGACACTTTTTCTTCGTCATATTTGACTTTTGTTATTGTCATCTTTGGATTACACAAGCTAGTGTGCTTCTTCAAGGTGAACTTAGTTGAATCCTCACTTAGATGACAGCTTGTTTGAATACAAACCTTCAAGACCACAGATACTATTCCAGTTGATAGCTGAGCACCATCTGCTCTCTTCACCACACTCTGCTGTAGCAATCTTATCTTCAGTTGTCATTTCATGAAGGTATGTATCAGGTAGGGCCATGTTATCAGAACTATCTGTTCTTGGATTGGGGCTCCAGTTAAGCAGGAGCCCAGAACCCATACGCTTGTCCATGGAATATGCATGACTGAACTTTACTTTGGCGGTTGTCTTATGACAAATTCAACCCCCCATAGGACCAACTAAACTAGCACAAACAAACAAAAAAAGAGAGAGAAATTAAATGCTCAAAGCAGGAAACGCAAACCCCATATAAACAAAAAAGTACAACATTGTTAATCATTCCCCTGGAGTATAAGGTGATTGCACATCATTAATTTCCCCAAAGACACAGCACTCCAGACACTGTTGGTCTGAGGAGTTGATGCAAGCACAGACCCAACTTCACCCGTAGCCCAACACAATTTGAGCTTCTGTTCTCTTCCCCTCTGTTTACCCTAAGTATGGGGTGTGGTACCGGGGGGGGGGGGGAATTTGTTCTTTTGATGCGGTTCTGCTCAATATTTGCTTTCATGAAATGTTCACTGGAAAAACAGATACTATGGCAAGGTGTGATGAAGAAATCAGAGGGTGCCAGACGATCAGAAATAGAAGTGTCTGGTGTGTGACCCAACGACTGTAAATAATAAAACCCATGATCAGAGGATCTTAGGTTTTCATAATATTATCACTTCAAGAGAAAGCAAAAAATACAATAGCACTCAAAGCTTATTGAAATGAAAAACATGTATGAAGACACCATCCCAGCCCTTGGACCTTGAACTTGTTGCTGCTCTAGGAGACTTGGTTGGTGTAGCTATCGTGGAGTAGGGAATTACCCACAGTGCTTCACGTGGCAAAATGGGCACAGGGCTGCTGGGGGACTGCCTTGGGGGCCCTCCTTTCATTGATGAAGTATGGGGAGATAGGCCCTGCACAGACAAAAATGCAGGGACCCCCTTCCTCTGCCACGCTCACACTCTGGAACAGTGTCAGGATGGAACTTCTGGTCCGTTTGGGGGTAGGGGGTAACTGCTAGGCAGGTTGCTGAGGTCTGTGCCCAGCCACTGTCCCAAATGAAAAGTGTATCCTCTTAGAGCCCCTGTGCCTGGGACACCTACCATGTGAGGGAGCCCACAACTGGGGGTCAACAGTATAGTCGTGTGTGTGTGTGTGTGTGTGTGTGTGTGTGTGTGTGTGTGTGTGTTAACCACTGGCTGTGGGCACCAAGGTATCAACATATGACTTTAAATATATCCCACCCGAATTTTGAGAAAATCTGAAGAACAGATTTGAATCATTGAACACGGATAGAAGACCTGATGCTGTGGGGGGCCCTCAAGAACACTATATACAAATAAAGCAAAAGGTCACTTTCAAAGACTGGAAAGAGCTGCCCTTTAGGAAGCTGGGGGTCTGGGATGTACTCCTACAAAGGTCCGGCCAACGGGTACACCCTCACAGAGCCCAGGGCCGGTGAGCAGTGGAGCGGTGCACCCTAAGGCAGCAGCAGCCCACGGAGTAAACTCACCGAACATCCAAACACTTGAGGTTCCCACGTGTGGAGGGAGACATGAGGCCCCAGGATCAAGGCCAGACAGAGACCTTTAAAATAGCTGAAATATTTATCACAAAAGCAGAGACAAAGGTAGAGGGACAAGGACCGAATCACCAGCCAGCACTGGTTGAAGGTACTTTAACATGGGGAATCTTCTTAAACGTTTGTCATGCACAAACCTTGAGCAGGGGTCAAAATTTCCCCTTAATTTAGAAAATGCTCAGCCTACAGAGTCTGAGAAGGAAATTTAGAATCAGGTGAATGTAGTATTAAAAGATACAGAAGGTATCTTTTCTAGAAGAGCTGACCACGCAGTTCGAGAGGCGACCCAGCATCCAGCGGAGGAGAAGTTGCAGGAGAAGACATGGAATGCAGTGGTCCCACTAGCAGGCAAATTAAAGACATTTTATTAATTTCTCAGAGGTTAGAAGCAGCATTACGAGGTCTAGTGGGAGCCCCGACAAACACCCAGAGAGCAGGCTCTTGCTCAACTCTTTGCAGAAATCCTTCATTTCACACTCTGGTTTGATGAACTCCAGATGGCAAATCCTGCCACGCAGAATGGTGTCGGTCTTACAGAAGAGCATTGGGTCTTATGGGGATGAGCCAAGTGTCTGCAGAAGGAGAGAATGAAGTCAATAATGAGCGGGCAAACTGAAGGTCTCTGTTTAATGCGGAAGCAACCCTGATGCTGGAGTCCTCAAGTGATGCCACAACAAGCTTTGTGTCTGAGAATACGAAGTGACCTGCAGAAGATCCCCCAGATGGATGGAGTACTGTGGCCTGTGGGGTAGCCACCCCCGACAGTTATTCATGGGTTCAGTAGGCGCAATCATATTGGGAGAGATAGTCAATAGGCTCAAATAAATATTTTCTGTTATTCTCTCCTTTCAGCCAAGATGCATCTGATATCACCAATGATATCCCTTGTTACACATCCTCTACTGAATCCAGCTTGAATCTTGTGTAGCTGTCAATATACTGTTGCAAATGTTGTTGATGATCTTCAGCAAAACTTCACTTCTAGGTGAGAATAATGATACTGTTCTATAATATGCACATTATGTAGCAACTTTCTTTAGAATAGGTACAAATATGGGTTTCTCAGTCAGTTGGCCAAGTAGCTGTCTTCTGAATTTCCTGGTATAGATCAGGAAGTATTTCTAGTACATCACTGGCTTAGTCAAACACATTTCAGTTGTTATTCCATCAATTCCTGAAATCTTGGTTTCTGCTAATGTTTTCAGTGCAGCTTGGACTTCCTCCTTTAGTACCACTGTTTTTTCATCTTTTGATACCTCTTGAAATGGTTGAATGTTAACTAGTTCTTTTTGGTGCAGTGATGCTAGTTTTTCCATTTTCTTTTGGGGCTTCCTATTATCATTCAATATTTTGCTCATAGAATCTTCAATATTGTAACTCAAGGTTTGTAATTTTTCTGGAATTACTTGTTTTAGATATGCTGAGCATATGTATTCTTCCTTTTTGGATTCTCACTCTAGGCCTTTGCACACTCCATTATAATAATTTTATTTTGTCTTCTTAAGCTGCCCTTTGAAATTTTCTGTTCAGTTCATTTACTTTGTCTTTTCTTTCTTTTGCCTTAGCCTGAGGGAAACTTTCAGTCTTCTGACATCCATTTTGATATTTTCTTTCCTTCTACCTTTGTTATTCTGGTTAACTACCCTCTAAATGATACTCATTAAATATATTTCATAAACACAAAATATCACATAGTAGCTACTTCTGAGAAAAGAAGGGCCCACTGTGGAAACGGGGGTTTCACATACGTGCAAAATGCATTTGGTCAAGAAAAGGTCAGCACGTAGTTTTTGTTTTTTACATGAAAGACAAACAGAAAATCACCAGGAATTATACTCTTTCAAATAGAGAACAACAATATGAGAACATTTCTCTCTCTCTTTCTCTCTCTCAGGATCAAGGGATGAAACACTGGTTTATACTATCCACTGTTGGGTGTAGCCTGGAAATAACACTTTTTGTTAAAAAGATGAAGGGAGGTAAATCTGAAGGGCTCGAACACTCTGCTCCACGGTGCTTGGATTTACCTGCTGGGTGAAGAGTAAACTCGGGTCCGTGGGTGTCTTTTAAAAACGGCCAGGTGGGCCCGGCCATAGAGAGCAGGCTGGGCTTCCCTCCCGGCCTGGGCGCTTCCCGTGGACTCCAGCCTGTTGAGCGGGAAGAGGTGGTGGCTGGTGCGCGTGGAGAAGTAGAGCTGCCCGCCGGGCGTGTGGCTGGCGTACGGGTTGCTCAGCGCTAGCGTCAGCTCGAAGTCCAGCTTGCCCCATTAAATTGAAGGTGGGCGAGATGTTGGACTTCTTCCTCTTGACGAAATCGTATGCGTCGTTCAGTGAGAGGTTCATCTTCTGCATCAGGTAGGCCATGGTCACTGTCACCTACCGGCTGATGCCGGCCAGACAGTGCACCAGGATCCCGAACTTCTTGGAGCAGGCCTCGTCAATGAAGCTGATGGCCTCGGGGAAGAACTGGGAGAAGTCTGGCTCCAGTGGTCGGAGATGGGAATCTGCATGAAGCCATTGGGCAGGTTGGGTGTGACGTTGAGAATGCACTTGATGCCGTACTTGCCCAGCACGTCCAGGCTGGTGGAGTCCTTGGCACAACCGAGGTAGAGGTAGGGCAGGATCTGGATGGGGAAAGCTGGCTGTCTGGAGGACACGTGGCTTCCCTTTGCTTTGGTGACATTTCTGGGCAGCTCTGCGGTCGGACGGCTGGGACTCTCCGACGGAGCAGCCGGAGCTGAGGCGCAGGCCGCCTACACCCAGCACCGAGGTGGGCTGGGAGCCGCTGGTCGAGGACAGGTGCCAGGCTTGGGCTGCCACTCGTGGTGGCCTCCTCGTAGAGCAGCACGGTGGCCGCCTTGCAGCATGGGGTGAAGCGCTCCTTGTCGGCGTGGTTGGTGACGATGGAGCAGATGGGCAGGTTGCCCTTGCGCAGGCCCCGCAGCATCAGGTCCAGATGGCCAGGCTGACGGCCGTCTTGATGTGTGACAACTCGAAAAGCTCCTCCGGCAGACCCTCGGCGCTCTTGCAAAGCATGGCTCCCACACCTGCTGCCGACTCGGACCTCGTCCAGGTGCACACCTTCGCCGTTCCCCAGGCTGACATGTGCGCCCTGGTTTTTCATGGGGAGCGCGTACTGGGTAGCCCTGCCCTGGGAAGGCACCAGGGCCACGCGGGCCTCAGACGCATCTCTGGGCACCTGCCTCCTGCCGAACTGCCTGCCGGTTGGCCCGCCCACCTGGCCCTCCCAAATCCTTCCGTTTTAAGGCATTAAAAATACAGCTGTGGAGGAGTGGCACATTCAAAATAGAGTCAACGTGGCAAAGCTTTCCGGCGCTTCATTTGCTGCGGGGGCTTGGCTCCATAGGAAGGGAAGCATATCTATTACTACTTAGAGTGTGGAAGAGGAAGTATAACTCTAAGAAATCTGGAAGTTGTCAAAAATGAAATCGAATGTATTGGTATTCTAGGCATTAGTGAGCTGAAATGGACTGGGATAGTCATTTGACTTGGATAAGTGTTATTGATGGGTGTCATCCAGTCAGCCATGATTTACAGAAACCCTATGTATGACCAAAAAACAAAAACACCACCTGGCCCTGCGGCGCCAGGTCCACAATTGTTATGTTTTAGCCCACAGTTGTAGCCATGGTGCCAGCCCTCTTTAGGGTCTTCTTTCTTTTTCATTGTCCCTCTACTTTACCAAGCATGCTGTCCTGTTCAAGGGACCACTTCCTCCCAGTAGCGCGTTCACAGTAGGTGAATGATGTCTCACATCCTTGCTTTTAAGGAGCAATCTGGCTATGCTTCTCCAAGACAGAGTTGAACAGTATTTTGCCAGTCCGTGATATTTCAATATTCTTCACCAGCATCAAAATGCAAATGCATCAAATCTTATTTGGGATTCCTTATTCATATGAGATGATTAACAATCATATGTACTTTACGATTGTGACTTACTATTTACTATTTCAGGAACGACACTGCACACATGGTTACAAAGATCAAGGTCATTCGTTAAGTACAGTGCTGGATGTGCCAGGCTCTCCTGCACACCTAGGAAAGGAGACCAGCTAATACCACCACTATTCAAATTCACTCACTAATGACTAACTCTAGTGACAAAATATTGTTACATTCTACCACGTCCTTCAGTCTGAATGCATTGATAATTACTGCTGATTGGAAGGCAACTATTAAATGCAAAAGGATTGGGATTTGGAAAATATAGACTTGGTGATAGAAAGTAAGATGGACAAGCATGACAGAACTTGTAAGACCAAAGACTACTTCAAAGAAAATATTTTTTCAAATGGCAACTTTAGATGTGAAATCTACACAAATCAAATTGCCTAGACCTCTGGGATTTCTCTGTGAAAAGACAATGTAGAACCACATACATTTAGTCAAAACAAGGTCAATGGCCGACTGTGAAATAGACCAAAATTGCACAAAGAAAATTAGGTTGAAGATAAGGATAATTAAAACAAGTCCAAAACAAGTCCAAAAAAGCCACACATTTACAGGCCATCTCAAAAATAGCTCTGATGCACCTAACTTGACCAAACAAAAAGGATGATATCAAAAATATCATACATGAAGTAATAAAAAAATTAAATTTAAAACATAAGGGAGAAGAGGAAGTAGGTGCTAGACAACCCTGAAACATAGTCTTGAAAGTAGAATCGCTAAAGCAAATAAAAGAACTGACGAAGTACACAAGCTGAACAGAAAATTTTCAAAAAGCCATTTGAGAAGACTAAAGTGAAATGTGCAAAGACCTGTAGTTAGAAAACCCAAAGGTAAGAATTAAATTCAAGACTTAAGTTGTCATATTGAAGGATTTTATAAGCAAAAGAAGCATTAAAATAAGATGGAAAGAAATATTAATTAAACTAAAGAGAATTAGCCAGCAATCAGCCATTACAAGTGGTAGCATATGATATATAATCATTTATTATGGCCATTCTAAGCATAATTCTACAGTTCTGCCGGTACAGTGGTGATCCATTGGGTTGCTAGCCTCAAGGTCAACAGTTAGGAACCATCAATTGCTCTTGGGATAAAGACAGGTCTTCTACTCTGGGAAACTCACAGGGGTGGTTTGACCCTGTCCTACAGGGGTCTCTATGAGTTGATATCAAGTGAATGGCAGTGAGGTTTTGAGCTAAAATTCCTAAAGTGATGTCATATCATTGTGCATTCTCTGTGGGTGGCTGTGATCCCATTTTGGAGGGAGTTCTTTGTTACACGAGAGAAGTGGGGATAAGCCCTAACCTTAGTAGAGGGTATGAACCAACCCACATCCTGTTTTCTTGGGTGTGTCTTTAAGATTACTTTAGTGAAGGGTGTGACTTAAAACATCATCATTAATTTACAGTGGTTTATGGTCTTCAAACAGGTATACCACACATCCATCAAAGCCATTCCTCAGTATATAGGAGTTTGTAAGTGGCAGAGACTGCCAAGGCCAGATGTATAGGAGGCTGGCACAGAGGAGCAACACCAAAACTATGGGGTACCTTCTTCTCATCTGGCTCAAGACCTTGGAACTGTGCCACAGACTGAGAGGTGGGCTGGCTTCCTGGCCCATGGAGACAAAGGCCAAGGACCACATGGCTAAAAGATAGGACCAGAGAGAGATAATGTGGCTGCTGGTTGCGGGGATAAATGGTTTTATCCTCAATGCTTGCTGATCCTGACTTGTGGTAATCTATTAACTTCTCTAATAAAACCCCATAACCCTAAGAATTGTTGAGTTCTATGTGGCCCTTGGAACAAACTATTGAACTTAGCATAGAAGTAGACTGCTGAGGGAGGAAAGGTTGATATTACAATAGATAAAGAAGGACGGGACACGGAGGCCGTCTAACCACTGCCTAGTGGCAAAAGGGAAGCCAGGACAGGTTGGAGATGTGCAACTCCACTGCTGTTTACAGCAGTATATAATCAAGGTCACAGTGCAATGGACATACTTAAAAGTGCATTTCTGTAGGAAGACGCCTTATCCCATCCAAAGACATGACGGTGGCTGCTCAGGATTCAATGCTTGAGGACTAAACCAAAAGCTTGGCAGTTCATATCTACAAGGACCCTGCAGAAGACATTAACTTTGAAATTCCTAAGATAACAAATTCTCCAGAATACATGTGACTACAATGAGTTAGAATGGATCTAAAGGCAAATGAAAACAACTGAATTCTGGCCTTTAGACTGGCTCCTGGAAGATCACCTCTAAAAGCTAGAGAGGCCTGCCTTTGTGGCCCATGGCAGCCCCCTCATCCACACAGACAGTTCATACTAGTTTACAAACAGTGGAAGCTGCTCATGACAGAAAGACAAACCATACAATCAGAGTTGGAACTTGTGCTACTATAAGACAAATATGCCAGGTAAATGAGAGCCCACTGCAGGAGGAAACCATAAAATTAGGTGTGGGTTATAAAGATGCACTTACACATTTGACACCAAAAATGAAGAAATGCATTTCATATGCACAGGCCCCAGGAGAGAACATTCTCAAAGGCTAAGCAATTCATGGGAGTGGCAGGAAGGGGCGAGTTATAGAGGGAAAGCAGAGCTGGGGCTCAACATTTAACCTGGAGAGGGAAGTATACTTTATCCCATGTGCTTAGTGACTACTGACCAATTTAACAGGTTTATGGAACATGTCATTTTGATGCATTTCAATTTCAATGAAAATTATAGAAACCATTTACATTTGCCTCCTACCAGTTATGCCGACTTTGATCCAAATATATATATGATTTTTTGAGACAAATATATATCCACATTCATTTTTTTCTAAGCTTTCCAATCTCGGAATTGTTTAATATACCTATCTCTATGGATACATGTCAATTTGCTATGACTGTAAATTGACAATCCCAGTAAATTAGTTTCAATCATGAAAGTATTACTTCAGTAATAAATATGTATATGTATATATATATCATATTAAATGAAGGGGGAAGTGCAGAGTGGAGACCCAAGGCCCAAGTGTCGGCCAATGGAGATCCCCTCATAGAGGGGTTTAGGAGAGGAGATGGGTTAATTAGGGTGTGAGGTAGTATCGATGAAGAACACAGCTTTCCCCCAGATCCTGGATGCTTCCTCCCCCCAACTACCATGATCCGAATTCTACCTTGCAGGGCTAGATAGGACAGAGGCTGTACACTGGTACATATGAGGGTTGGAGGTACAGGGAATCCAGGGTGGATGATACCTTCAGGACCAAGGGTGTGAGGGACGATGCTGGGAGAGTGGAGGGTGAGTGGGTTGGAAAGGGGGAACTGATTACAAGGATCCACATGTGACCTCTTCCCTGGGAGAGGGACAGCAGAGAAGGGGGGAAGGGAGACTCCGGATAGGGCAAGATATGACAAAATAACGATGTATAAATTACCAAGGGCATATGAGGGAGGGGGGAGTGGGGAGGGAGGGGGGCGGGAAAGAGGACCTGATGCAAGGGGCTTAAGTGGAGAGCAAATGCCTTGAGAATGATTGGGGCAGGGAATGTATGGATGTGCTGTATACAATTGATGTATGTATATGTATGGATTGTGGTAAGAGTTGTTTGAGTCCCTAATAAAATGTAAAAGAAAAAAATGATTAGGGCAAAGACTGTACAGATGTGCTTTATACAATTGATGTATGTATATGTATGAACTGTGAAAAGAATTGTATCAGCCCCAATAAATTGTTAAAAGAAAAAATAAATAAATAAAAATAAAAGGTTAAAAAAATAAAAAATAAAAAAAATAAATGTAAACAAAGTCACAAAGTTCTTAGGAAGTAAACATCAAATGTAAAGACAAACAATTCAGTGGAGACTAACAAACTGACTGATCAAGCGACCCTTATCAAACCCAATATCTCAAATGTTGTATGATGTTAAATATTATAAATTTTATATATAGAATCAGAGTTTCATGTATATGTTGATAGCACATAATTACCATATATAGTCGAGTATAAGTCCAAACACCTAATTTTACCACAAAAAAACTGGGGGGCTTGTTCAGCATAAAAAATGGGCGGAAAAACTCGGTTTATACTCGGGTACATGTGGTATGTTGTTTCAGAATGTTTTAAAAATGTACGGTTCCATTCACATGTCGGTTTGACTCATCGTCGAGGTATGCAGCATGGCTGAATGCTGACATACACGCAGTCTCCAGGAGTTGGAGTGGATCTGATGGCAGTGGGCAGGTTTGGTATGGTTTACTCCAAGGGGATTAGAGTCCTGTACGTTGGCTGCTGACCTCAGGATTGGCAGATCAAATGCACTGGCAGTTCAGTGAGGGAAAGATGAGGTTGGCTGCTCCCATGCAGATTGACAAGCTCAGAAACTCTACATAGGAATGCTGATTCAGAATCAACTTGATGGCATGGGAGTTTGTTTGGAGCAGGGGAAATGAAGGTTCCTAAGTGGAATGTACTTTTCCTACTGGCAGTTTCCACTCAGCCAGCCTTACTGTGGAAGAAAAGGCCTGGCGCCTGCTTCCATTAAGAGTACAGTGCATTAAACCCTATGGGACAGTTCTATTCTACTGGAATTAATTCCATGGCCACCAAAAAAAGGAATGATAGCATAATCGTGCCTATGAACACACATAAAATTATGATGAAATTCAACGATAAAAAGAATTCTCAGCGAAAATCACAATGTCCATCATGAAGAAATCTAAACATACTACAGCTTAGGAATATCTAAATGACTAAGGAGGCGTACTGGTGCGGGGGTTCAACAATCGGCTGCTACACCTGGCGCTCAAGACCTGGGAACTTCTTCACATACAGATGACAGCCTGGAAACCCAGCAGGGAGTCCCTAAGGTCAAAGGGCATCGCTAACAGAATGGACTAGAGTGCAGCTGGCAACAAGAATTCTGTGAACATCAACTGAGCCTTTATCAACAACCCTTGGTGGGTACATCTCTGAAACATGGAAATACCACCATGCAATGATTCTTAAGGAGACCCTCAGTTAAGTCCAAGTAAGATATCTTACCCCATTTCGAACAATTCTATTACTGGATATTGTGCTATCTTCTATTAAAAATAAAGCTGTGACAGAATCTAGTGGGGGAAACAGGTCAAAGTACATGCACAGTGAAATCAAACACATGTAGACAAAAATTATGGTTAAGTTAGATATACCAGAAGGAAAGAGATACTACTTTATACGTGTAGTTACAATTCAGTTCCACGAAGAGCTTCTGTACTCCATGTGATAACTGACACATGACCAATTTAAAGTCCTTATCACTAGAAAGAATAAAATGAGTGAAAACAAGAAAATTTGGTATTCTTTAGGACTTGTGTCACAAAAAAAATATTAGTACAGAACAGGACAAGAAAATTAACAAACAAAATCAACATGGTGGGAAACTCCCCCAAAATAATCCACTAAAATTCAAAACCAAGACCCAATCTCACTGCCGTCCAGGTGATGCCAACTCATAGCACCCCTATAGCACAAGACAGACCTCTGTCTATGAGTTTAGGAGACTGTAACTCTTTACAACCCTAGAAAGACCCGTCTGCCCACAAGCTGGTTTCGAACTGCACACTTGGCGGTTAGCAGCCCAATGCTGCTACCAGCACCAGAGGAGCTCTGGGCCAACGCTGCCCTAAGAGCCGAGATAGACCTAGGGGTGTTAAAGGAACCTGGGTGAGTCGTGACATCGATCTCTGGGATGAGGTTTACAGGGCAGAAGCCCTAAAGTGGGGTGCTGCATCCCGAGTGGGCAAGCCACAGCCCAGGGTCTGCAGCGTTCGGTAGACAAACCGCGGGAGCACAAGCTCGCACATGCGGTCCGGGTCTCGGTGGTCAGTAGGGCGACTGACGACCGCGGGACTGGCCTCCCCTTCCAGGAAAGGCCAGTCTGGGGCCGGGTCTTCTCATGGCCGAGACACCACACCCACGGAGCGGACTCCAGGCCAGGACCCGCCCCTGGCAGGGCCTTTCCGGGACCAGGAGGACGGCCTGGGAGGGGCTCTAAGCAGGCCAAGCGGGACAAGGGGTGCCCAGGCCTGAGGCAGAGGCCCGCGACCGGCCCGGGGCGGATTTAGCGGGAAACGTCCCAGGGGGTCACGGCGATCAACGGCGCGGCGGACGCAGTGCGGGCACGAGAACGTCTGCCGGACGCCGCGCTCGCAGAGGAGGCGGCGTGCGGGGTCGAAAGCACCAAGCCGAGGCTCACTACGCTCGGTCGCTGGGCGGAAATGACGTCACCGGAAAGGACCCTTTCCTGCGGGGCTTTGGGGGCGGTGCCGGACCCAGCAGAGAAGGCTGAGCCCCGAGAGCGGGCCTGGCGGAGAAGGCCCAGCCCTAGAGGGAGCTAAGACTGAGCTTGCTCTTGTAAAAGGGGCGCCTCATCGCCACATGCATCACGACCTGGTGAGTGGTGTGTTAGGTGGATGAACGCCCGCCACATCACAGCACGCACATCATCTTAGCCTCTCTATTTGGGATGCATTCTCCTTGATATTTAGGGAGCTCTGTTGCGTAGTGTTTACATGATGCGTTGCTATCTGCAAGGTCAGCAATTCCAAACTACCATCTTCTGCGAGGGGAGAAAGACTAGGCTTTCTACTCCCTTACAGAATTACAGCCTCCAAAACTCACAGGGGCAGTTCTAGCTTGCCCCGGAGTCTCGATGAGTCGGCATCGACTTGATGGCAGTGAATTTTAGGAGTTATTTGATTTTTCACGGAGAAAAGACACCTCACATTTGCAGGATAAACAGCACACACACATTGTCTCTTCTTCTAGAACTGCTGAAACCTTGTCTACAGATTTCAGTGTGTTCGCATCCTTTCATACCATAGGTGATCAAGGTCAGGGATTCAAGCCCACCATCTACCCTGTGGCAGAAAGAATAGGCCGTCCGCACCCACAAAGACATGCTAGCTCAGGAAAACTATATAGTTAGGGTCCTTATAAGTCAATATTGCCTCAATGGCAGTGGGTTTAGGTGGGTTTGGTGATTATTCATTAGTAAGCAGCGGGTCCTGCATCAGATGAAACATGCTGCACCCTTGCACAGTAGTCAAAGGCAGTGACATTCTTCCTAAGGCAGCACCACCGACAACCCATTTTAGAAAGGGTTTCTAAACAAGCTGGTGATATTAACTCACAAAATGAGATTGGGGCTATTGCCAAAGGCTCATGGAACTGTGAGGGGAAAAGTGACCCAAGCCTAATTGTGCAGGTGCGTGCATTGCAGTACCAGCACTAGAAGGTTAGGGCGAAGAGAGGGTTCAGTGCAGAACACCTGCTTTTGGACACGTTTCTGGCATTCACGTGACAAAACATTGGATATATTTTGTAGGAGCACCCATTATTCTTCCTCAGAACTCTTCCACAGCCAAAAGGACAAGGAATCCACAGTGGCTATGTGGAGCACAAGGATCAATCAATAGACACTACCGTTGATGGCTAGAACTTCAAGTAGCTGCAGTAGCATATATTGAATGAAAAACACCATGTTCCAGTCGACTTGTTCATGGGGCCTGGAAACTGCTGAAGATATGTCTCCTCCTCAATCTCCTCAAGTGTTGTGCTTTAAAGCCACTTAGGAAAGATCTATGATTGAACATGGGCCACGTGGAGTCAGTCACCTGCTTACAAATGAGAAGAGAACTGGGACTCACTGGAGGACCAACATTCAAACTGCCATCTCACTGCCCAGCCTAGAGAAGAGCAGCCCTGCCAACAGCAAGTGCAAATCAGAGCAAGAATGGCCTGCTTTTGGAGCCCAGAAACATCCAGTTCGCCGTCTAGAACAATGAATGCAGTACATAACCGTGAGAGCAAGGCCTCCAGGGATTCTCCTCTGCTTCAGCCTCACCAGAGCTTATTTCCTACAAGTCGATCCAAGTCAGCCTCAGTGCAGCCCGCCTGATCTCTGGCCTCTGGACCACAGAGAGTATCTAGTATTTGTCAGGTGCAGGATCCCAGCCCAGCAATTCGACATGCCTCCACAACTTCCTCTTAGGCCCACCACATCAGCTTCACTGGCAGAGGGAACACCAGCCGAACCACTATATCTCAGGGTGTGTTCTCAGAAACTCTATCCAGGCTGGGCACCTGGATAGATATCTATCTGGCAGCAGAGGTTTCTCTGTTCTGTGACGCCAGTCGTCCTCTGGAAATACCCAGGAATAACAGGGCCCACTGGGAGGTTCTTCAACTGTTAAAAAAAAATCTGTCTCCAGGTGTGCCAGAAGGAACCTCAATGATCTTGAGTGTAGTGCCGAACGGAGATACCCACACCATCCCTGAGAGGCTAACCTATGAGATGTAGCCACTAACATTCACCCGAGGCTGAAGATCAGCACCCAATCCTAGCTGCTATGCATGCATGACAGGACTGAGCCTGGTAGTGCGCTTAGTTAGGCCTCAGACTGCTAAACCCAAAGTCAGCATGTGAAACTGCCAGCAGGACCACCTGAGAAAGACTAGGCTTTCTACTTGTGGCAATTTCATTATCTGTCAACGTGAAAGGGTGGAGCTTAGCCTGTCAATCAGGTCGCAGTTTGATGATCTCATTTGGAGGCAGAACACAGAGAGAATCTGGTGTCGTCTCGCCAGCAAGAAAAGACGCGCCACAACAGGATTCTTCCACAGGCGTTTTATTGTGGGTTCGATTTGCAGATGCGGAAAAAAGACCCCGAAGCCCCAAACTGCTGCTGCTTATATGCGCTCTATGGGGACGAGCTGTGCATTGATTGGTGTGTCTGTGGACATGCTGTGCATTGATTGGTGCGTTCACCAGAACCCTATTTTGCATACTCCAGGGTGGAGTTATGACTACGTCATCTCAGCAGCGCGCACGCGCTAAGTGGTTGTTTACCACTTAACTGGGCCACCGCCCTGACTGCCCGGCGCCATCTTGTAATGGCGGCGAGAGCTGCGGCTTCCCACAATCTGGGAGATATTCCTGTTGACAAGCCACATGGAGCTACACTGATAGAGCCAGAGCCCTCGAGCTGGAGGAGCCATGTGGAGACCCGCACCAGCACTGAGATGCTTACACCGCCACTGGATCCACAAGTCTTTCCACCCACTGGCCTGTGGTCTTCCTGCATTTGGTGTCATTGCATGACTGTGAGTCTAAAGAGGGATTTATGGACTAGTATCGTTTTTTGAGGTAATATCAGACTTATGGACTGGTTCTGGACTTGGCTGGGATGTTTTCTTCATGTAGCATTGCTCTTTGAGATAGAATTCTCTCTTGCACACATATGAGTGTCTATGACTTTGTCTCTCTAGTTTACCCAGACTCACACACCACTCCCATGATTATAAGCTCAGGAGCCTCAGGGATGGTTTTACTTTACTCTGTAGGGTTGCTATGAGTCAGCATTGACTCGATGGCAGTGAGTTTGGTTTGGAAGGTAAGCAAACTGCCATGGCAATTTCTCAATGCAGTTCAACCTGGTACACTCACAGACCTAAAAATCGTTGCCTCTAAAATAGCCAAAGAACTGAACCTTTGAAAGGAACTTCAGAAGTCACCCGGGAGAATACTGCAGATGATGGCTGGGCCCAGCTATCTGTAGGGTTTCCTAGGATGCTGGCTCTGCCTAGGATGCAGGATTTCTGTGTCAGGCCCTCTGCAAACTGACATCTACTTTCTTCTCTTTCCTTCCAAGCAAATCCCCAGAAGTGTCCTTACCCTGCCCCCAGTCCTCTGGACTTGGGAACCGGGCAGCTGTGGACTAAGCAGAGTTCAGCTCTGTGCAGCTAGTGTTTGAGGCTGCTCTGGGACTGCAGAGGGGAGGCGGAGGGACACTGAACTCCCTCCACACTCAAAACACTGCCTTCCCTGCAGATTCACAGCTGAGCATTGTGTTACAGAAGCTGTTTGTGCAAGGGGCATTTATTTCTCCCTCTCCTCAAGGGTCTGTGCCACCCCCACCCCCAACACAATCCTCCTGCTTAGAAGAGAATGTGATCCATGAGAGTGAATGGAAAGGAGCCTTCAGGAACTAATGGCTCTTCCAGCTCCCAGAGACCTGATCGGATTACTCCACGCCCCAGATTTGTCTGAAAGACCCCATTCTCCTGGGTCTTCTCCTCATTGTTTACCTTCCCTTGGCATTGATCTGGACCACAGCTACTTACACAGCAGTGACTAACTCACCTGACCCACTGTTTGATCTCTGCCTTGCCTTGCCTTTCCTTGTATTCCTGATACCATCGCGCCCTCTGCTGGTAGGTGACAAAAAGCCAACCCAAACTCATTGTCAGTGACAGGGTAGAACTGCCCTGTGAGTTTCAGAGACTGTAATACCTTATAAGAGCAGAAAGCCCGTCTTTCTCCTGAGGAAAGACCACTGATTTTGAACCGCTGACCTTCCGGTTAGCAGCCCGGCATGTAAACATTATGCCACCAGGGCTTCCTGGCAGGTTAGAGGTCTGGTAAAATAACTTTTTCTTGCTTGGGCAGTTGGCTTGTAATGGTCTTTGCTTTCCTTGTTTTTCTGTTATTTATACTCTGGAGGAATTGGGGTCATGTATAGAAGTTTTCTGAAATTTGACCTGGCTGGAGCATTTTCTTATGAATTGGTTTATTTTTAATTTTTTAAAGAAAAGGTCTGAAGTAGTAATTTCATCTCTACACAAAACTGGAGGCCGTCCCGCTCTATATCCCTGACTCCAAGTCTCCAGTTCAGATCAGGGGCTCCCTCTTCATGCTCTTCATGTTCTTGTCCCACAGAACTGGGCACATTCTCCTAGTGTTCCAGGACAACATGGCTTGGCTCTCAGGGGTCTGAGCCACTTTACCCAAAATGCTCCATCCAACATTGTTTTTGTTGTTGTTTTGTTTTAACATTTTATTAGGGGCTCATACAACTCTGATCACAATCCATCCATATACATACATCAAATGTATAAAGCACATCCGTATATTCTTTGCCCTCATCATTTTTGAAGCATTTGCACTCCACTTAAGCCCTTTGCATCATGTCCTCTTTTTTCCCCTCCCTCCCCACTCTCCCCCCACACCATTGTTTTTATGTTAGGTTTTATTACTAAATTGCCCTCTGCATACTGATTTACTGTTTCCAAAAGGTTATTTATTTATTTATTGTGTGTGTGTGTGTGTGTGTGTTTCAGATACTTTTTATTTCTTCAAATTTGTTTATTCATTAGGAGTGACTGAAATGAAAAATAGAATTGAGTCCCATCATCATCATGATCATCGTGGAAATGGCTTTAAGAGAAAACTGGTCAGATGAATATTATTGCTTCCCATTTTCAACCAGTAGGTAGTTGCCATTGATCTAGACAGCCAACCGTCTGCCAAGAATGCTTGAGATATGTTATATAATACAACATGCCCATTCATGGGGGAAACCCACTAGGAAATAACTTATGTGTACTTCTTGATTTCATCGTACAAGACCAACACAAAGGCACCACCCATGCCTCTGAGCACATTGGACCAGGCGCCCTTGAAGAACGCTTTGCTCCCTTCATCCCGAGCGATCTTCCTCCAGCAGTCCAGCGTGCCGGTGTACATGATATCAGTTCCTTTGCGCCCCAACTGCATCATCATTCGGCGACGAACGGTGTCAAATGGGTAGGAAGTCAACCCAGCCACGGCTGTGACGGACTGTGCAATCATCCAGCTGACGAAGATGTGGGTGTTCTTGGGATCCGGAAGCATTCCCTTTGCGGTGTCATAGATGCCGAAGTAGGCAGCCGGGTAGATGATAATTCCCTGCACACACATGTTGAACCCCTGGTACAGGCCCCTAATCCCATCAGACTTGGTGATTTTAACCAAGCAGTCACCGAGGCCTTTGAACTCCCGTTCGGCACCGGCTTTGCCCACATCAGCTGCTAGACGAGTACGGGCAAAATCAAGAGGGTACACAAAGCACAAAGATGTGGCCCCCGAAGCACCGCCCGATGCCAGGTTCCCTGCAAAGTAGCGCCATAACTGGGTCCTCTTGTCCACACCACCCAGGAAGATCTGCTTGTATTTATCTTTGAAGGCAAAGTTGAGAGCCTGGGTGGGGAAGTATCGGATGACATTGGCCAGGTTACCATGCCAGAAAGACAGGACTCCCTGCTCCTTGGGGATACGAACCACACAATCGATGATGCCCTTGTACTGCTTATCTGCGGTGATTTGCTTGCTGGTGTGCTGCACCTGCAGCAGGAGCTTGACCCGTTCGATGGGCGCTACCGCCGTCTTGGAGATGGCCGCGGCCACTCCACCTGCCAAGAAGTCCTTGGCGAATGACACAGCGGCATCTGTCATGTTGGAAGAGAACGAGGCGACGGGCGACTGCTTAGATGGAACAGGAACCGGCTCTGACTCCGGGGCTCTCCCAAAAGGTTTTTTATGTTGTATTTTCATTCTCACTTGTTCTCAGGAATTTGAATTCTTTATTTCTTTAACTACCCATTCATTTTTAAGCTTGTCTTGTTCAATTTCTATTTATTTGAATTCCCGTCTGAGCCTGGAGCAATTTCAGTCATAGGGATTGTCATTATTCTGTACCAATGATTGCTCCTGGTGTTTGCTAACCCTCTTCTCCATAGGAGCTCTGCTGCAGGTTCTATGAGTCAAGACATCCAACATTCTAAAAGTGGAGCCTGCATGCGGCATTGGCAACCTGGACATGTGATCAAGGACCCGGATGAAGGGAGCTGAGCCACTCTGCCATGATGATGATGATGATAAGAGAGGTGGACGCTTTGCTGGTGGCCACTGCAGCATCGATGCCTGAAGAAGCCTCGTCTGGATGGACTATGAAACTGGGAGGACACAGAGAGACACACAGAAAGATGGAGAGGCAGAGAGACAGAGCTATAGAAGTAGAGAGAGACACAGTTGGAGAAAGACAATGACAGAGAGATGGAGAAACAGAAAGACAGAGAGATATGTGTGGAAAGAGATACAAAGGGAGGCATAGCTAGAAAGACAGAAGGTGACAAAGAGAGATAGACAAATAAACAGGACAGAGATAGGGAGACAAAGAGATGATAGAGACACCTATAGAGAGAAAGTAAAAGGGAGGGAAAGAAACAGAAAGAGATGCCCCTCCATCTAAATGATGTGGATCTTTGTCCTGCCTCTTGGTGCCTGCTGATGAGTGAGGACTGGTGTGAATTTCTTGTCTGAGCTTTGCTTACCTCATCATGGGCATCTTTAGAATGTGGGTTTTGCACAGTTTCATGAGGAGCAATGTGCTTTTTTCATGAGGAGCAATGTGTTAGGTTGGGTTGACTACCCCCAAACAAATCCTTGTGGTAAGTTGCTGTCATATTTCACCGTACAGTCAAAGAAGCCATAACATTTACATGTACAGGGAAAACTAGGAGGCTTACTTTGGGAGAAGAGACAGGGGCACTGGCTCTAGTGGACAGGGGGAAGCCTTTCATAACTTGCCTCCATCTACACAGTGGATGGAGCATTACGGAGCCCAGAGATGGATCAGGATCAATTAAGTCACACACACACACACACACACACACACACAAGAGCTTCATGTATTGAAGTAATTACATATCAATCAGGTATCCTAGCCCAGTCCAATTCAAGTTCATCAGCTTTACACTAGTCCATAAGTCCCTCTTCAGACTCACAGAGCCACATGCAATGATGCAGAATGCAGGAAGATCACAGGCTGGTGCGTGCAGGGCCATGTGGATCCAAGATCAGTGGAAATATAGCTGGGCTCCAGTAGCTCTCAGGGTCTGTGGCAGAGTTCTAGCAAGCAGAAAGGTGGAGGGGGAGAGAGAGGAGATTCTCAGGGTCCGTCTTATGAGAAGGCCATGTCCCCGTGGAGGCACCACCAACCTATGAGCTGAGTGAGAGGTTGGATTCCAGCTCTATACTTTCATACATCTTTCAGTTGCCATAGAGCACAAGTGGAATGGGAGCAGACCTTTCAGTCACATAAGACCAGCACATTCTTGGGGATGGAGTGTAATTGTGAGACTTTCCTCACCACAAGTCCAATGGGCAGCATTGGCGTCATTGATCGTTATGATCATCCTTGTGGTAATTTGCTAACATAGTTCACCATACAGTCAAGGAGTCCATGACACTGATGTGTACAGGGCAAAGTTGGAGGCCCACTTTTGGAGAAGCCTTTCATGATTTGCCTCCACACACACAGTGGGTGGAGCATCATCGGACCCAGGGGGGTGAATCAGGATGGATGAAGTCAAGAGTGAGACAAAGGGTCTTTGACACTTCCGGGTACTGCACACCCCATGTCCTGATTTCTCTGACCGACTAAGTGACCCGAGGAACCCTGGCTTGTGGCTGTCCCTTTCTAGGACTAAGGTCCTTTGTCCACTTGGCTACCCTTGGGGCCCACCAGAGGGTCTTACAAGAGCAGACTTGCTATCTTTTCTACATCACCTCAGGAGCCACTAGGGGTAGGGAGGAGATGGGGAAGCCATTGGTGTTGAGCAACACTTACCTCAGGCCTTGTGGGGCTGCCACTGCCTGGGCAATCCTGTCTTCCTGACGTGGTCATCCACAATGGCAATGAATGGAGTGGTGTGGCATAAATGCAGGGCTGCACTCTCCTCCTGAGGCCACTGTCTAACTACTGATGGGAGTCCTGGCAGGCCCAGCACATGCTCAGGCAGCACGTTCTCAGATCACGGGCAGTGAATACAGTGCTGTCTACCAGGACAAGCGTCCCCCGTGAGAGTGGTGAGTTTGAATGAGCAATCAGTACACTCCTCCTTTCCTTTAGGGGCAAGGCCATGGTTAGGAGCCAGTGAGTCCTCACAAAGTTTAAAATATATATATATTTGGGATTTAATACATCTATCATATCATTCCATATTTCAAACATGTCAAGTAGAATTGTACAATTGTTACCACAGTCAGTTTCCAAACAATCTTTTTCTACATGAACTCCTTGACATCATCTACCATTTGCCCTCTTCCATACCTCACTGTACTCTCCCTCCCCAGAACCCTTTATTCGGCTTGCTGTCCCTATAGGTAAATTGGTCCTAGGTTTCATCTACAAAAAACTGAAAAGCATGTAATACAACTTGAACAAGGTGACTTGCATCGACAACACTTCTGAGATACACTCATACAAACAAGCAAAAACTGAAGAAAACAATACATACAAAAAATAGAGAAAATGTTGGGAACTAGATTATGTCCAGCCTGCATCATAGGGTGGATGTGCTGACAAAGTTATAAAGGTTCAGGTCAGATTTATGCCTTTGATCTTCTATACTCCTCTCTCCCAAACTCTTAATTTTAGATGGAGGGAGTTCTCTGGAGGCTTATTTCCTATGTCGTTCCACCAGAGAATCGAGGGCTCCCACTCTCAGGCATAGCCTTCTGCACACCAGATTCTCACACTGGCGGCTATGATACTGATCCCTCCTTCGACTTTGGATTCTATGGATTCCAGTCCTTCAGTGACTGATGATGGTGTGCCTCTTCCATGTGGACTTAGTGGACATCTCACTGAGAAGGATGCTTGTCTTTAGATGAGCCATTAAGACCCCAGATACAATTTTATCTGATAGCCAAAGACCATCTAAATCAGTGGTCCTCAACCTTCCTAATGCCACGACCCTTTGTTCCACATGTTGTGGTGACCACCAACTATAAAATTATTTCGTGATACTTCATAACTGTAATTTTGCTACTGTTATGCATCAGACGACCATTGTGAAAGGGTTGTTCGACCCCAAAGGAGTCGTGGCACACCGGTTGAGAACCACTGTTCTAAACTCTTTGACACATTTTGCTATAGTGTGTTCCTTTCCTGTGGGAGAGTACTGGGAAGGGCCACAATGTAAGAACAAATTGTTCTGAAGTCAGAGCTCGTATTTAGTGTGAGCCCAAAACCCATTCCTGGAACTATGTTTTTTTTGTTTTTTTAATTTTCTGCAACTTGGGAGTTGATACATATGTCAGATCATTCCATAGTTCAGTCACATCAAACAGAATTGTGCACTTGCTTCCATAATCAGTCTTCAAGCATACTTTTCCTTCCTGGACTCCTTGATATCATCGCCCTCTTGTCTCCCCACTCCTGTATGCCCCCCTTCCCCCTGAAATCTTTGTTCTATTTGCTTTCCCTATAAGCTCAAAACAAATGAAAATAAAATTACTAAAAATTGAGACATCAGTGGGGTAATGTATTTAAATATTTGTTTTAAATAAAAAACATAAATGACAACAAGTCATTTAACATTACTAAACCAGCACAGTAAGTGGAAAATAGGTTCAACAAAAACAATAAGGTATCAACAATGATACCTTAAGAGTACTATTCCCTGAGCTCGATCAGCAACCAAGCTAAAATGTAAAGAGTTAAAATCCTTCAAAACTGGATTCCTCATCATCATCATCCGTATCTCAATGCAGAGCTTCAGCAGGTATGAGGTCATCATAGACGCTGTCCTCACTGAGATCGCCAACATACCATCACTGCTGTCATTTTCATACAAAGTGCAGTCTTCACTGCCATCCATAGCATTACTAATACAACATTTCTGGAAGGCACGTCGCACCATGTCTTCTGGAATGTCTTCCCATGCATCTTGAACCCACTTTGCTATTAACTCTATGTCAGGCTTCATGAGATTTCCTCCTTTTGTTAGTCAGGCTTGACCAGATGACATCCATTCATGCCACATCCTTCGCACATGATCTTTAAAGGGCTTATTCAAAGATACACGTCATAGGATGGCTCTGAATGGTTAGATATGAGTAAACAAACATTCAAAGCCCTGCAGTGTCAGCAGGGCTTTCAATGAACAGAGGAGAAGCAGCAATCACCCACGAGATAACGGTCGCTCGTCCCATTACCTCGGGTGGGGGGGGAGGACCAGTGAGATGTTACACCTCACTGGGGTACCACTGACCCATGTATAAGCCGAACCCCAGTTTTTCAAACTCGGCTTATACACAAGTATATACGGGTCCTTCCAACTCAAGCCGGCTGCTGGTCCAGAGCTGAGGAAGCAGACAGTAGGAAGATGAGATGTCAAGGCTTAGCATAGGCCAGTAGCTCAGCATAGGGAAGCAGATCACGGTGGAACCTCAAGGTGGAGCCATATGAAGTGGTGTGGCCTCTGGAGCTGCAGCAGGAGGAGAGGAGTTGGCCCACAGGCAGCAGGCACTGCAAGATGGGGCAGCACCATGGTGGAACAGCACAGCACAGTGGTGCAATCCACCACAGTCCACGGGTTGGCTTGGCCCACAGGGAGCACAGTTCACCTGTAGAGGCAAGGCAGCTAACTCAGGCAGCACTCTGGTCTGACCACCAGGGAGACGGAGGAAGGGGCTGCCCTTGAAGATCCATTTATCTTGGGTTGGGCCTCCAAAACAGGTCATCAAGCTGCAACCTGACTGACAGGATAAACATGTTGGTTCTGGTGCCATGTTGGCATAACAAACTTAACATTGATACGCAAATCTAGTGTGCTATTTGAGATGAACAGGAAAGCTGTCATCAACTATTACATTTTGTAATGGAACAAATATGCAGAACAAATTGTTAAGTTCTAGGTTGTGGGTGGACCCTTGTTGGGTGTTAAATATGAACCATGTTAGTTCTCTAACCTTCACTCATCTGCTCTGTTTAGGTTTTGAGTCCTTGTTTGCTTGCAGGTAATGAATGTGTGCACGTGTGTATGTGTGAGTAAAGATGACCTTAGGGCTGGCAGATGTCCTTGCTGCAGCAATAGAACTTGCTCCACATGGGGTCTACTGTGCGTTCAGCCGGACTAAACCAATCATGGGTATTCCAATAAAGCAAGATAATTGGAGGATAAATTGTGTTGATTTATTAATCATGCAGAATTAAATAAAGGTGACTTTCATTTAACCTGTCTCTGGCCTGTCTCTGGTCTCCCAGCATACCCTCAAGACCCAAGCGAGCCTGGAGGCAAATAATTCAAGGTACTGAAATTGAAGCAGGTCTGAATCACAAATCAGGCGATAGTGCATGAAATGACAGAGGATCTTCCTTGCTTGGGTGTTTTGTGCTTTCTGGAAGGTAAGAGACCTGGGAAAGACAGGGAGACCTGTCCCAGGCCAGGTGTCCCCAGCTAGTAGGTATGTAGGACAAGTCAATGAGGAACACTGTCCTTTGCCTCTGCAAGCACGTGGGGTTGAGTTCCAAGACATACTATCCTCAGCCCTCAACCTGACAATGAAACCTGCACTAAGAACTTCTTGGTTGCTGTTTTGCCAACACCCAGGTCTCACTCTCATTCCAGGGTGCATTTAGATATCCAAGGGCCCAAGGTGCGTGGTCAGCATTTAAGCCATTAGGTCAGAGAGGGGCTGGCCCACTGTTGTTGCACGGAGTTGACTACTAGATGAATGGGGATCCCCAGTGTGTTCTCCGAGGGAGCTTTTGGCACCAGACACACAAAGAGCCCCTGAAATTGACATCTTTCCAGTTTGAGAGTGAAGAGGCATCAAATTCTTGCAATTAGTCTTGGGAGCTTAAGCTTAACTCAAAGTTGCTGACTTACAAGTATCTCAAGGAACCATGGTCCAGAATAGTTTGGGGTCACCTGCTTATGCTAACACAGTGGTGTCCAAAATCTTCTGAGCCTCATCCCTTAGTCTGATAAGAAGGCCAATGTTTCTCTGGAGAAATGGAGACAATGGTTCCAATATAAACGCCTTTAATTTGCCTCCTCCTCTATCTCCTGTGACATGAGGGTCCCCTAGAAACGAAGGTATGGAGGGGGCCTATGATAGAATAACCAGTAACTAATTTGCTTTATTTATCATGGGCTTCACCATATCTTCATGGGGAATACAGGTGAGCTACAGATTTGTAAATAAGTAAAATGAATCCAAAAGGCACCTTGCTTATTAGTCAACCTATCTCTTGCAATTTAATTGAAGGGCAAACAGATAAATGGCTTAGGGAGCCTCGCCTGTCTTGTCTCTTGCTCTGTGATGGTCAGACCAGTGCGTGGCTGCCTTAGCTTGTTCTCTCCCTCAGCTGGCAAGGCTCATTTCCTGCAAGACATTCCTGAGGAGAAGCCACATGGACCTACCGTGGTATAGCCCTGGGTGCCGGAGAAGCCACACGAAGACCCCTACCAGCACTGAGCTGCTTACACACTCACTGATTCCGCTTTCCTCCTGCATTCAGCCTCATTGAGTGTGCTTTGTGAGTTTGAGGAGGACTTTGTAGATCGGTGTCGACCTTATGGGCTTGGGCTGAACTGGGCTGGGATGCTTTCTTTCTGTATACTTGCCCTTTATATAAAACTCTCTCTTATACACATATGAGTTTCTGTGGATTTGTTTCTTTAGTCCACCCAGACTAACACAATATTGTTTGTCATATTTAAACACGTATGTAGCACTATATTTTGCCAAGTGCCATGGGCAATATTCAAATGATTTACACGTAAACTGAGGACAGAAGATGTATTTGTTATTCCGGGTTTTGTGTGTCTAACTACGGCAGTCGGCTGCATTTAAGCAAACTCTAAGAGAGGAGACAGCTCCACACACATAATTAGCAAAGTGAGTTTCTTGGTGGCTTAGGGTTGTTGGATGCTAGAGTCAGAACCTGTACTTAAGATCAGAATCAAGGCCCTGGGTTTAATCAATGGTCATGGTTCAAGAATGAGTCAAAGGACAGAACCAGGAGCTAAGTGTCACAAATTCAGAGTCAAAGTGTTAGTTGACAGAGTAAAGAACTACATGCCTAGAAATTTCGGTGCCTAACACGCTATGACTGGAGTAATTCAGGAGTGTATTTGTTAAGGTATAAGGATTTAGAGTTATGGTTTACGGATTAACATGTTGGGGGTTTAGTTCCTGAGTTTGAGACTTAGGGCCTTAAAATGATAATTAATGTTACAGAATATGTTCAAGGTTTTTATAGTGTATCAAGGAATTGGGATAGTCTCCTTAGGTTAGGATTAGGGTGTATGGTGATTAGCAGTCAATGATGATTAGAACTCAAAGTGAATATTGTACATTGAAACATATCCTACAACTTAACATATATCTATTAGCTATAGACTTTGTGGCACATTTAGACTTATATATAACATATATTCTAGAGATTAGTGAATATGATTTATTTATGGTCACTAATTTTTATTTCTTCTTCTAATTGAATACCTCTTCTTTCTTTTCCTTTTCTTCCTCTAACTGCCTTAATTAGAACATCTACTACAAATAGAACTTCAGTGGTGAAAGTGGACATATTGGTGTGTCTTATTTTTGAGGTGGCAATGTTTTTGTGTCTATTTTCACATTATCCACAAAGTGTAACATTTGTTGAAATTTTTTCCCCAAGAATGCATATTAACATGTCAGTTATTCCTGTTTTATATTATATACTTAGAGTATTTTTCTTATAAAATACTAAATGTTGTTTAGTATGTTTTCTGTATCTATTGAGATGTCAATGTGAATATTTTTTTTCTTCGGCTAATTTTTTTTTTAGTTTTTTTTTAATTTGCATTTTTTAAAAATCTTTTTGTTGGGGCTCATAAGGCTCTTATCACAATCTGTACATACATCAATTGAGCAAAGCACCCTTATACATTTGTTGCACTCGTCACTCTCATAATTCACCTTCCACTTGGGTTCCTGGAATCAGCTCGGTTTCCCTTTTTTTCCCCCCATCCCCCTCCCTCCCCGATCCCACCCCTGGTCCCTTGATAGTTTATAAATAATTATTATATCTTATCTTACACTCCCCGGCGTCTCCCCTCACCCACCTCACCATTGCCCATCTCCCAGAGAGGAGGTTACACATAGATCTCCGAGATCAGTTCTCCCTTTCTACACGCCCTTCCCTCCTGGTGTCGCCACTCCCACCGCTGGTGTTGAGGGGTTCATCTGTCCTAGATTCCCTGTGCCTCCAGATCCCCACTGCACCGCTGTACATCCTCTGGTATAACCAGGTCCGCAAGGCAAGGTAGAAAATTGGGGTCATGATGATTGGGAGGGGAGGAAGCGTTCAGGAACTAGAGGAAGGTTTTGAGTTTCATTGTTGCTACACTGAACCCTGAGTGGCCCATCTCCTCCTCACTACCCCTCTGGAAGGGGTGTCCAGCTGTCTACAGGTGGGCATTGGGTCCCCATCATGCACTCCCCCTCTTTCACGGTGATGTGATTCTCACCACCACCCCACCTTTGTTGTTGGAAACCTGGTCTCCTCTGTCCTTCATGGTCACCTATGTTGGTGTGCTGCTTCCGTGTGGGCTCGGTTGCTTCTGGGCTAGATGGCTGCTTGTTTGCTTTCAAGCCTTTAAGTCCCCAGACGCTATATCTCTCAGTAGCCGGGCACCATCCGCCTTCTTCACCACACTTGCTTATGCACACTTTCGTCTTCAGCCATTATGTGAGGAAGGTGATCACACAATGATTGTTTTTGTTCCTTTGTATCTGCTACATGGTCCATTCAACACCTTGTATTCGCTTAGGCCATGTGCTTCTTCTCTGTGGGCTTTGTTTCTTCTGAGCTAGATGGCCGCTTATTTGCCTTCAAGCCTTTAAGACCCCAGATGCTATATCTTTTTTTGATAGCCGGGCAACATCAGCTTTCTTCACCACATTTGCTTACACACACGGCTGTCTTCAGTGATCATGTCGGGAAGATGGGTATCCTGCAATGGCTGCTTAGCAGGGCGAGGTGCTATTGTATTGGGGGATTATGCATGAGGAGGCCCAATGTCCATCTGCTACCCTACTACTGAACCTATAAATATATGCATATAAATCTATTGCCCCCATAATCATAAATATATTTACATATGTACATGTCTGTATTTAGGCTTCTCTGTATGCACTTTGCCTCCTACTCCTTTCCTCTATTTCCTTTCGCTTTCCTCCCGACCCATTACCATGTTTAGCCTTCATTCTGGATTCAGTAGTTCCTCTCAGTTACCTTGCTCTTGGTCACTCCCTTCCAGTCCTCCCCTCCCCTCCCTCCTCTGGTTTTGAACCACTCGCTGTTCCCTTGTCCCTGTGTTGGGCGACACCTCCTCCCTTCCCCTACCTCCCACACTCTCATGTCCCTCCAGGACCATTGGTCCTGTTGTTTTCTTCTCTCATTATTTGTCCAGCCTATCTTGTCTAGGTGGACCTGCTGACATAGTAATATGTGCATACAAATGGATATGACTTTGACTGCACCCAAATGGCCCATAAGAACATGGCTTTGACAGAAGCAACATCGACACGCTGATAAGCAGAAAAGCCACTAACATACAAAATTTACAAGGTAAAAAACAAAACAAATTTTAAAAAGACTAAACAAAAAGATAGCAAATATTAAAAGAAAAATTGCTAGTAGTTCAAGGTCCTTTCGTTGGCCTTTAGGAGTGTTTTCTAGGTGTAGCTTGTGAGGCGCCACGTCCTGGCCCGGAAGACCATCCTTTATACTCCCTCGGGCTCCCTTTGCTCTGCTTCCTCCGCTGCTCCATTGCACGCCCCCAGTGTTTGCCTCAGTGTGGCGGGGTCAGCTCAGTCGCCCATCCCCCTTTGTGTCTCAGGTGCTGTCCCGTGTAGGGCCATGTGTTGGTGCAGGATGTCGTATCTCGTAGTGTGGTCAGCTGAATGGTCCTCTCTGTATGATGGGCCCTTCTAGCTGGTCTATTGACCTTGGGCTTGGTGGACCCAGGTGTACTCCACTACGTCCTTTCTCCTTCTTTTGTTTCAGCTTCCTTCTGGATGTGGTGTGGTGGGTCAGTTCCTTTCCCACTCCAGACGATCTATTTTTGTTTTCTGTTGTATTCCCTTCGAGTGTGGGGGTCGGCCTAATTCTGGTTTGGGCCGGCTTGTCGTCCAGCCTCTTTGTGTAGACCTCTGTACTTTGCGTTGCCCTCCTTGTTTGGTGTGTCGTGTTGGGATCCGTATGCATGTTCCAGATCTGTGGGGACACAACCGATACTCTCCCCCGGGTGGGTTAGTACCCTGCCCCCCCCATACCATCCATTCGGCCCCCCCCATACCATCCATTCGGATTCTCCCCCTTCCGGTTCTCCCTCTCCCTACCCCACTACTCCTTCTTTATGCTGGGCTCTCATGTACCTCCCTAGGTGTGGCCTGTCCTCCCTCCAACTATCTATGCTTCCTCCCGTTTATTGTGGGATGGATGTTTATTCTTCTATTTCTGTCATGCTGATTGTACTTACCTCAGGGGACTCATGTTGTACCTGTCCCTTTGGGTCTGGCTTACCTCGCTTAACATAATTCCTTCCAGCTCTTCCCATGAAATAACGTGTTTCATGTGCTCATCGGTGCTTTTCAGTGCTGCATAATACTCCATTGTGTGTATGTGCCAAAGTTTGCTAATCCACTCGTCTATCGATGGAAACTTAGGCTGTTTCCAAGTCTTTGCTATTGTGAATTGTGCCGCAATAAACATTGGAGCGCATATGACTGGTCGTGTTTTATTTGCTGCTTCAACCGGGTATATGCCCAGTAGAGGGATGGCTGGGTCATAATGTAGATCAATTTCCATTTTCTTTAGGTATCGCCAGATTGCTTTCCACAGTGGCTGTACAAATCTGCACGACCACCAGCAGTGGAGGAGGGTTCCTACTTCACCACAGCCCCTCCAACACTTGTTGCTCTCTGATTTACTGATCTGGGCTAGCCTCAGGGGTGTTAGGTGGTATCTCGTGGTTGTTTTGATTTGCATTTCTCTTATGGCAAGGGACTTTGAGCACTTTCTCATATGTTTATTGGCCATATTGATCTCCTCTCTAGTGAAAGTTCTTCTCATTTCTTTTGCCCACTTCCTTAGGGGGTTAACTGTTTTCCTCTTTTTGCAGGTCACGATGGTGTTGTAGATTTTAGTAATGAGCCCTTTGTCTGATGTGTCATTACTAAAAATCTTCTCCCAGTCTGTGAGTTGCCTTGTCACCCTTTTGGCAAAGTCTTTCGAGGTGCACAGGTGTTTCGGCTAAATTTTTTATGCCTATTCAATCCTGAGACAAGTTTCAAGTAATAGTGGTAATTAATTATTTTAATATGTGGTATGATTCAGTTCACCAGTATTTTATGCAGACTTTTGCCTCTGGATTATAATCAATATTGGTCTGCGGTTTCCTTGAAGTATTGCTACCTCGCATTGGTGTCAGATCACTCCTGGACTCATAGCAAGTGTTGGTAAGTGGTTCCTCACGAGCCTTGTTATATCTCTGCCCATTAACTGAACTTGAGCCACATTTAGTGCAAAAGGACTTATTCACACTGCTTGAATACTCTGTTTTCTAGCTCCAGAATCTTCAGTTAAATCTCTTAAAATTAAGCTGGGAGTTCCACACAGAATATAATTTGATTCCATCTGCCTCAGACCTTTGGAACAGCCTGAAATGCACCCAGCTACAGGCTGTATCTTGTTCTGGTTGGATCCTGTAATCATCCAGCAGACTCCTCAGTCTAGAAGACTAAAGGATTTGCACTTTCCCTGTCAGACAAACTGTTTCCCACACCCGTGAGGCCCTGTGCTGCCCTCACACTCGAAACCGACTTATGGGAAATACTCTGTCATATTCCAGGCTGTCGATGTTTGGAGAATTTTTTTCAGCTCCCCTTCCAGAAAATGGTATAAACCATGAGAGCTTGGAATTCCTCAGTGATCTTGATGCCACCTTGTGGGTTCCAATTTTCAAAACAAAAGAAATCAATTTTTTCATTTTAGTAAGAGAGCTTAAGTTCCAGCAGATGTCATGTGAGGGGAATGGCATTTGATAGCCTTAAAATAATTTTTGAAAACATAATTAACACACTAGCCTTTTGTTTATGTGTGGGTATTCACGTTAGGCATGGTTGACTAGAGAAACAAATCGAGTGACACTCATATATGTGTAAGAAAGAGTTTTATATAAAGTAGTAATTGTGCATCAATAAAACCTCCCAGCCCAGGCCATCTCAAGTCCATAAGTCCGATATTAGTCCATAAATCCCTATTCAGACTCATTCAGCCACATGCAATAATGCAGAATGCAGGAAGATTACAGACCTGTGGGTGCAAAGTCTTCTGGATCCAGTGGCAGTGGATGCATCGGGCAGGTCTCAGCATTGCTCTTGAACAGGAAGATGTTAGCCTAACCCTAACCCTAACCCCAAACCCTAAACCCTAACCCTAAACCCTTAAACCCTAAACCCTAACCCCAACCCCAACCCCAACCCTAACCCTAACCAATATAAACCCTAAACCACAACCCAAAACCTAAAAATCCCAACCCATAACAAACCAACACTAACCTACAACACACCCTTACACCTAAAGACAAGCACAAGCACAACCAAAGCACAACAAAAACAGCAACCAAATCCACAAACCCCAACCAAAAACCTAACAACTGCAACCCATAACCCATAACAGTAACCAAAAACACAACCCTAAACCTAAAGACAAACACAAGCAAAACCAAAACCACAAACCTAACAACCCAACACGTAACCCCAAACAGTAACCCAAAACACAACCCTAAACCTAAAGACAAACAGAAGCACAATCAAAATGAAAACCACAAACCTAACAACCACAACCCCTAGCCTACAATAGTAACCCACAACACAACCCTAAATCTAAAGACAAACACAAGCACAATCAAAATCAAAACCACATACCACAACCACAAACCTAACAAAACTCTAAAACACAACAGTAACCCAAAACAACCCTAAACCTAAGAACAAACAAAAGCACCAGCCCAACCAAAACCACAAACCCCAAACCTAACAACCCTAACAACAGTTACCCACAACACAAACCTAAACCTAAAGACAAACACAAGCACAACCAAAACCACAACGCCATGGTAGAGGCAGGCATGAGGGATAAAGGACCAGGAAATGAGCAACAACATGGCTAGGCCTTGGGCACCTGAGGGGACAACCTGGAGCGCTCCAGGGGAAAAGGCACAGGAACAATCCAGGCAGAACCCCGTGCATACCTGGGCAGGTGCACAGTGTGGCAGGCGGAACAGACCATCCCCGCCATGGGGAAGACCCATCGCCAAGGAAAGGAGCACGGATGGCTGCTTGGGATCACAGAAGCACACACTCCTGCGAGCCACTCCGTGAGCCAAGAGGAGTGCTCCTGAGAGCCCAAACCTAATTCCCCACCCCTGCCCTCCCTACGCACGGACAAGTGGATGGTGGGAAGAGTCGAGGGGCCCATGGACAGAGCCAGAGGAGTAGTCCCATTTGTCCTGAACGTTCGTCCTTCTGGCTTAGGTCCGGCTTGGGAGAGCATGACGGGCCATTGATGGGGTGTGTTCAAGTAAAGTCACTCAAGGAGAGCAAAACAGAAAAAAACAATCCATGTCAGGTTTCTGCCTCACCTGACCCACCCAGGGCCAAGGAAGAATGGCTGCCAAAAGGACAAGTAGAGTGCCTGACACCAGAGACACAGTCCGAGGAGCGTGGAAGGTGCTCCGCTAAGCATGGCACGGCTGCCCAGATGGCTACAGCAGGGAGAGAACACAGGGAGCACAGAAGACCCAAACCGCCAACCTCTGTGGGTCCCGCCACCCTCCAGGTGCTGGAGGCTGGAGGAGGCACCACAGGGTTGGGACACAGCTGGACTCACAAGAGCCGGTGCACGGTCCTTAAAGCGAGAGACACACAGGATCAAAAGGGAGCACGCCACGGGCCATGGGTAACCAAAAAATGACCCAGGGAACCAATGCACATCCAGAACATAAAACCAACCTCTTCAGCGAACGTCACTGAAGGTGAGCATGTCAGTACCCATTCGATGGAACAAAAGAGCAATTTCAGCGAAAGAAATACCAGGCCAGCAGATGGTGCGACGGCTTCTCCCCATGGGGCACCCCATGGAACCGCGTTTCAGCCAAAGACAAGCCAGGCGACCCCATAGCACTCACTCACAGAGGTCCTGGGACACTCTGGCAAACCTCCCAGAAATCAAGGAAGGGGGGAGCGGCGTGCCCTTCCCCATGACACAGGCTCTGCACACTGGAGGTCCCGCATATCGGTGGGGCTGGTGACCTACGAGAAAGCATTTTTCTCAGGCTCCAACTGAGGAGCGAAGCACTCAAGGAGTCGCCAAGGAGCAAACTGCCACTCGCAGGGTGACCGCAAGCCACCAAGGCGGGTTCCAGGACCCAGAGTGGGGACTTGAGAAACACTCTCAAGGACCACCTGCAATAGAACTGAGCAGGCATCAATGAGACAGAGCCGTGTCCAGGCCCGGGCAGTAAACACCGAATTTCTGGGAGTATGAGAGCCACCACGGTTCTTGGAAAAATTCAAGCACAGCTTCAGGCAGTCCGGACACCGCCCAGGCCCGGAGAGGCAGAGGTGACACCAAGACCAGAGGAGTGCACGCAGACCGATGCTCCCAACCTGCCACCTTCTATTTGTTCATGACGCCTCCTTGGGGACTGCTCTGGTCCGTGAGGCCGCATCAGGTGAGCGCCCTGTGATGGTCCACCAAGCCTGATGGACACCGACTTTAGGGACGGCAGTGAAGCCCACCAACCAGTAAGGCTGCAGGTACAACCTCGGGCCACCACGGCGCTCAGTCACCAACTGGAGGACTGAGGCAACGCTACCGGCGTCCTGGAACTCTGGCCAGCAACACAGGGCCCTCTTGTCCCATCGCGTTGGCAACAGAGCTCAGGAGAGAAAGTGAAAGTGAACTCTGGGTGGCTGTGGCAGGACGGACGAATGTGCATCGCTGGCCAGCAATGGTGTGTCCTTGGCAGGACAGTCACCTAACTTCGACCAGTTCAAACACCGCCATCATCTACCACAGCCACCTGACCCAGAACACTCACCAGATGATGCCGCCGCTGCCACCACCGCCGCTTGTCCCGGACACGAATCGCCACCACAGTGGCCGCCGCCACCCTCCGGTGTCCCGCTTCCGGACACTCTATCCGACAGCCAAGTGCCATCCACTGCACTTCCGGTGGATATGATGATGAAACGCTCCCTGCACGAACAGGAAGAAGACAGACCAGGTTGGTGCCCAGTTATCACCACCTCCTGACCGGACCTATGTATGGGCAGGAAGCAGAGGAGGGGGAGGACCAACCAACCAACCAACCAACCGCCCCTGTAGGTTTCTGAGTGGGCGCAACGACAAGGGTGTTGATGGGTGGTTTCCAACGGGCTGACCTTGTGATTGGTAGTGCAACCGGAAGGCTTGTGCAGTGCATGGAGCACCCATCTCACCTGAGGGGCGTCCTGTCCTAGTGCGCTCCACGGGAACCTCCTGGCATTGCTGGCCAGGAAGTGGGGGTTGGGTTGAGGGTATTGAGGGTCCCTGTGGGAAAGCTCTAAAATGACAATTGTCTTCCTATTCTGAGTACGATGATGGCGGTATTGATAGTATGACATGCAGCTAAAGTGCAAGTTTAAACGGTTTATACCAAAAAATTTATGTAAGAATAAACAAACGGACATCTGAGAAACAACCAAGTCCACATGTAAGAAGTGCACCAGCCTGTGAGAGCACAAGGCGTTGAAGGGATCAGGTATCAGGCATCAAAGACCAAAACAAATCAGAGAACTGTGAATGAGGGGGAGTGCAGAGTGGGGACCCAGGACACATCTGTGGGCAATTGGACATCCCCTTGCAGAAGGGCCGTGATGAAGAGAGGAGCCAGTCAGGGTGCAGTGTAGCAATGATGAAACATACAGCTTTCCTATAGGTCTTGAATGCTTACTCACCACCACTGTCATGATCCCAATTCTACCTTACAAATCCAGCTGGACCGGAGGATGTACACTGGTACAGATAGGAACTGGAAACACAGGAAATCAAGGACACATGAACCCCTCAGGACTAGTGGTGAGAGTGGCGATACCACAAGGGTAGCGAAGGTGAGGGAGAAAGGGGGAACAGATTAGAAGGATCTACATATATCCTCCTCCCTGGGGGATGGACAGCGGAGAAGTGGGTGAAGAGACATGTCAGACGGTGTAAGATATGACAAAATAATAATTTATAAATTAACAAGGGTCCATGGGGGAGAGGGGAGGGAGGAAAAATGAGGCGCAAATGCCAAGGATTCAAGTAGAGAACAAATATTTTGAAAATGATGAGAGAAACAAATGTACAAAAGTGCATGACACACTGGATGTGTGTGTGGATTGTGATAAGAGTTGGACAAGCGCACAATAAAATTATTTAACTTAAAAAATGCAAAACTTAGAAACTAAAAGAGTTGTTGAAAAAAAAGACCTGGGTGATAGAAACAAAGTTGGAGATTGTGGGAAACACAAGGATTTCTCCCAAGCTGTCTCGCCCAAATATATGCCAAACTTAGCTGCTTGTGAAGGACTATACACTTGAAGGTCATCAGGAGTAGATCAGGGGTCATTCTCCCTAAGGGTTATCAGCCATCTTGAGCAAGAAGACACCACTGTTTATCCCACAAGTAGGGTCCACTCCCTTCTGATAAGGATAGTAGTTGTCTGTTTCCTTGTAGGAAACCCCAGAGAGGTCAAACCCATCCAAGGATGACCAAGGTTAGGCTACCATCCAAAATCTAGGATTCGCCCATCTTGTCACATGTATACCCCCAATCCCTACTCTTCCTTCTGCGTGCATTTCCCTAGACTTACCCCCTCTCACTACTGTATTACCTATAGCTGAAGCTTTTAATGTTGATGACATTCTATTTCTTATCCTTTTATAATTTATGCTTTGAGGATGTACGAAATTTTTGCCTGGTTACAGGGTTACAGGGACCTTTCTCTAAATATCAAAAACTTTCAGATTTTACAATTGAGGTATATGATGAACTGAGATGGTTTTTATGTATGTGGGGGGGGAGGAAGCCTGAAATTCTGCCCGCACCAAACGTCCAGTTGTTAGAACACCATATTCTCTGCCAAGACTATCCTTTCCTTCACTGACCTTTTGGGCAGCTGTTTAAATTCTAGTGGCAAAGCAAGAATGTTTTTTTGTGCCGACCTGGTACCTGTAGGAAGATATGGGTGGATTTTGCCTTTCAACCCGGTCACTGTCTAATGGACCTCCTTTGGTGGTGAGACGGAGATACAGGGCTCTCTGGAGGCCTGCTACTCTCTCCCTCCGTGTTGGTCAGCCCAGTTCTCTGCTTAATCCAGCTGCCCTGCCTCATCATGTATTCTGTGCTGCCTGTGGGCCGAGTAGTACTCCGTACCACCTTGTCAAGCCAGAGTGCGCCACATCGCTGCGCCATGTAGTTCCACACTATGGCCCCACTTTGCCGTGTCTGCTGCCTACAGGCTAATTCCGCCTTTTTTGCCATCATTTCAGATGCCACACCTCCAACCAGCCACATCGAATCACTACCCAGTGAGGCTTCATTGTGAATTGGCTTCACCACACTGCACTAGGCCTCCAGTACACCTCACCAACCCATCTTCCTGCAGCCTTAGCCTGGGGCTAGTGGTTGGGTGAGTTGGAAAGACCTTCAGTATATTAACTGACCCACTAACTTGAGTCAGACTGAGCTCTCTGTACTGTTGTATGCACTAATTTGCTGTCATGTTCCTTTTCACTATATAAGCTTATTCATATATATGTATAAAATCTTAAGTGTCCTATTTTTTTCAATGGTAAGTGTATATCTTTAGGAATGTACTAGTGCATGAATAATGTAGTTTTATGGTAAGTATAAAATAAGGTTGCATAAATCCTCCAACTTTTTTATTTAAAAAAAACTGTTTTAGGCTAAGATAGATTCTTTGTATCCTCATAAAGAGTCTAAGTCCACTTGTCAATTTCTATACAAAAGCCAGAGTAATTTTTATTGGAGTTACAATGAAGCTAAATATACTTACCATCTTCACAATTACTTGTATAATATGTATTCTTTCAGGAGTTTAATAGTTCTCAGTGCATCGATGGTACACTTTTCAATAATCGAACTTCATTTCTGATTTTATTATATAATTGAAATGCTAGTTTAAAGAAGTAACATTTTAATATATTGACTTTGTATGCTGTGATCTTACTAATAAATTCCTTTATTAGTTACAATATATTTTTTGTAGCTTTAACCTTTGGAAGATAAAAAACTTTTATCATTTAAGAGACCCATTCCCTGATAATCTTTAAAAAAATTTTGTAAGAATTGAAAAGTATAACAAAGTAGATTCCAGCTCTTTCAATATGCAGACTAACCAATACTAAGAAGATGACCTATTTTCACTGGAGAAATCTGCTGCAAAGTATCTCTTTATAGTGTGAAAAAGTAAAGATGTCACCTTCTGTGTGCCTGACCCAAGTCACACTATTTTCATTCGCATCGCATGCATATGAAAGTTGGACAAAGACTGGAAAGTTGGTTCTATGAATTATGGTGTTGGTGAAGAATACTGAATATACCACGGACTGCCAAAAACAAAAACAAAATTCAGCTTCTACTTCTTCCAACATACATTTGGGAGGATAGCACGACTCTGTCTCATTTACTTTGGATATGTCACCAAGACACAGCAGTCCCTCGTGAAAGACATCATGATGCTTGGTAAAGTAGAGGGCTGAGAAAAAGAAGCCTCAACAAGGTGGACTGACACAATAGTTCCAACAAGAGGAGAAAAAAAAAACAACAGAGGATGCTGAGTTGGTTATTGCTTTCTTCTTTTGTACACAGGGTCACTTTGAGTAGGAACAAACTGAATGGTATCTAACAACAACCATCTTTTACCAAGTTTCTTTACCATTTTGGGCAAAATTCATTCTAGTTTTATACAATGCATTTATTTTTACATATTGAGTTTAATCTAGGTGACAATCATCAGGGTTTTCTACATCTAGTTTTTCATAATCAGATTGAAAACAAGTCTTTCTTCCAAGGTTACCAATGGGTGGATTTGAACTCCAACATTTTAATTAACAGCCAACTATTTTTTTCATGCCATTAGTTGGAATCAGAGACTGTTTAAAATATATTTAAGACATGCTAAATATAAGAGACAGCTGGCCACTAGATTGTGGAAGCAAGCTCAACTGGCTCAATGGCTTCCAATTCACAGCATTCCATTTTATGATCATTCTGTCTTCCTCAATCATCATTGAATCAGACGTGTAAAATTACCAAATTGCTGCTAAGTAATGAAAAGGTCAATGTCTTGTTCTGAAGACTGACACTAATGCCTAGTTTTAAGTCAACCGTTAAATTTTTTTGTTTCACTTCAAAAACTCACTACCATCAATTCAATGATGACTCATAATGACATTATAGGACAGGGTTGAACTGCCCCTGTTCCTTTCTGAGACTGTAATTGTTTACAGGAGTAGAGAGTCAACTTTCCAACTTCAGACCTTGTGGAGTCACAGCCCTAAAAGTAACTACTGCACCACCAGGGCTCCCTTTCGGCTTCGATTAGAAAGCACCATTGTGTTGCCCTTGTGAACTTTTTCTTTAAATCTTTCTCCTACCAAAGACCTGAATTTTTAAAGTAACTGACAATGTGCTTTAAATGAGTCCATCTGAACCATAGGTTTTATGACACTGTGCCCTGTAACAATAACAGGCAGCTCACTCTCCTACCCGGTCAGGAATGGGTGCCCTGTAACAGTAACGGGCAGGTCACCCACCGGTCAGAAATAGAAACATTTTTAAATTGCAGCCTGAAACAGGTGTAACCCAGCCCAGAATGTTTACACTCCAAGAAGCAGGCTAGCCTACCTACAGTATCGTTTGGCAGACCACTGATCTTAAATGTAGAACTTACTTTATTACACTTAAAAACCATTTTGTTTCACTTTTCTAAGAATGCTTTGCCAGTTTCACACAAGAACTTGCCTTCCCCCTCCCCTTACTTCGCAAGACGCCCCACAAGGAAGTATAATAACTTCCCTTTGAAGCTGTTCGGGGCTCTGGCCTTACAGACTGAGCCTGCCTCAGTTGCTGGTGAAGGCCCAGATTAGAATCTGTCTGAATAAAGCTTTACTGTTTCCATCTCTGTTTCATTGAGTGGTCTGGGTGAGGGTCTCACTCACTAACATTTGGAGGACCCAGCGAGATCCCCCAGACCCCATGGACGGGGGTCCCTGCCTGCAACTCACTCCTGGAGGGTCCGGACCCAGCAGCCCAGTTACTGCCTGCACGGCGCTGGTAAGTCATGGACATGGGAAGTGAAAGTTCTGATGCCCAGAAGTTGTATTTGGTTATTTCGATCTGAAATGTTGTAAAAATGAATGTGACAGGTGTAAATTTTGAGTTCAGGGGGCAAAAATACCCTTTGAACTTCTCTGAGGCCATTCTGGTTAGTCAAACTGGGTGACTAAAGGCCTGGTCCTAGCTTGGTGCCACCAGAGGCCTAAGACCATAATGCATGTGAATGGGATAGTTTAGATCAGAAAGGATTCAATTGGAATGTTTTCAGAATGTGTTTAGTATCTGACTGTATTAGGATTACATCGATCTTTTCTATCTATTTTTATTGCTATAACACATCATAGAAATGATTCTTGGGAAATATGAATAGAGCATCTGGCCACTGACACCTGTGGACCTAGTTCACAGGGACTATTGTTGCAAACAAGAGCAGATTGCCTGATCTCAAGTTTAAAGAGCTGGGGGAACCTGAGCCTATGACATGACTTAGCACAAGGGGGCTAAGGTGGGTGAGTATTTGTGACAGGGACTCTTGGTCAAAAGTCAAGACAGTCCATGGGCACCCGAGTGAGGCCAAGTGAGGTGGCCCACAATGAGTTGACCAAATGAAGAAAAGATTTTTGAGCTTGTGAATTGGTGCATCTTCCTGCTGACTTTATGGATTGCCTGTCCTGGTTTGACTTTAACGATGGATGCAGACACGCAGGTGCCAACTAGAATGAGATTCTTCACATCAACGAAAATGCCTGTATCCTCAGAGTACTGGGTTGATAGAAGGGGCAATAGAGACATTGGACACCCGGAATGTGGAAGACAAAGGCATGAAGAAGGTGGTTGGGTGGGGGGAAATGTTGATAGGATTATAGAATGATGATGTAGGTGTTCCCATAATTTCAATGTTAGGCATAGAATATTTTTGTTTTGTTTACTTATAGAATTTAAATGGTCTACTTATAGTATTTACATTGTTTTACTTATAGTATTTAAATGAGGCTGGCACATTTTGAGTAGTATGCATTTTTGTTTGATACTGTTAGATACAACTATGATTTTGTGATTGTTTTGTTTGAAAATTATCTATGGTTAAAGAGTTGTGGAAAGGTGTTAAGTTCATCAGGGGTGGTCTGTGCTAGTTACATAAGTTCCTGTCAACTTGAAGATTTCTAAATAAAGGACAGGAGGGGAGTCTAGCTTGTCAATCAGGTCACAGCATGGTGGTACCTCCTTGTGGGCATGGCCTTCTCATCAGGAAGGCCCTGGGAACCTCTTCCTATCTCTCTGCCTTCATTCCTGCTGCCTGACCCCGATGGCTGCAAGAACTCCGGTGATGTGTACACAGCCATCAGATCCAACGACTTTGCACCCACTGCCCTGTGATATTCCTGCATTCGGCATTGTTTCATGTGGCTTTGTGAGTCTAAAGAGGATCTTATGGACTAGTGTGGGACTTAGGAACTTGAGTTTGCCTTGGCTGGGATGTTTTCTTCATATAGAATGCTTCTCGATAGAAAGCTCCTTCATATACATACATGAGTGTTGCTGGGTTTGTATCTCTAGTCAACCTGGCCTAACACACTCACTTTCATCTTTTTTTGTAGAGCTACTTAACTTTTCAGATTTATTCTGTTTAGCCTTATATATTATTCCCAAAATATATAAATTTAATGTATTTCAGGCTCAAAAAGATATACTTCTTTCAAGGAAACATTTGTAAAACAATATCCCTACCTTGCTTTATCTGTTTAGTGAAAAAAAGTTGAAGCTGTGCACTCTCCATGTGCCTACCCAAAATCATTCTTTACAAGGCTCTCTGTGAATTTTACGATGATTTGACCCAGGAAGGGATTATTTGAAAATGACATATGCTACTCTAGGCAAGGGGAATTATATGCAATTTATGATAAAGTAATTATACTATCATACAAATGAGATGTGTAATATGACCCATCAATAAAATATATTTATATATATGCAACAAAAATTTTATGAGGGTTCTCGCTCTGATTTTTGGATTTCTCCAACTTAGAATTCTCTGAGAATTATTTCCAGGTGACATACATTTCATTTTCCTTCAAGTCATTTGATTGCATTATAACTTAAGTTATATTCTCAGAGAAGATCTTACTTACGACTGTTCATAGAAAGTAACTTATGGAATTATTTTCAGTTAAAATTCCCATACGACATACCTTAATGAATAATATCTGAAGGTCTTTTCCTTATATATATTTCAAATTGCTGCTCACTTTGATTAAACTGATTAGCCCCAATATTGTTTTATTTGTAATTTTTCCTTTTATCTGTTTATCAAGTTTATTTATTTATTTTAAGTTAAAATATTTTCCCAGTAGGCTAAAACTTTTAGACAATACTTTCTGATTGGAGCTACAAACCCCACAGTCAGCAGTTTGAATCCACCACTCAAACCCAGTGGGAAAGATGGAGAGAGACTTCTGTCCCTCTGAAGATTTATAGTCTGGGAAAAAGAGGGAAGTCCTGCTCTGTTCTACAAGATCACTATGAGTCTAAATCAACTTGATGGCTGTGATTTGCAGGAGGGATTTTGTTGTTGTTGTTGTTGTTGCTTTGCGTTGGTTATTTTAACCACAATTCATCCTGTTCCAGCTTTATCCTATTTCTTTTTTGCTATTCCAACAAGTAATTGCAGATCAGATCATTATGAACCATAAAATTTTCATTAGCTGATTTAGCATATTGCACTGTGAAGCACAGGGTCAGCAGTTCAAACTCACCAACGCTTCATGAAAGAAAACCGTGTCCACAGAGTCAGAGTGACACAGAATGACCCCATGCAGGATTCTAACCCTGTCCACAGAGCCAGTGTGACCCAGATTGACCCATGAAGTCCTCTAACCTTGTCCACAGAGCCAGTGTGACGCAGACTGACCCCATGCACTATTCTAACCCTGTCCACTGAGCCAGTGTGACCCAGACGGACTCCATGCAGGATCTAACACTGTCCATGGAGCCATTGTGCCGCAGACTGACCCCATGCAGGCCTCTAACCTTGTCCTTGGAGCTAGTGTGACCCAGAGGGACCCCATGCAGGATAGTAACCCTGTCCACAGTGCCAGTGTGATCAAGGCTGACCCCATGCAGGCCTCTACCCTGTCCACGGAGCCACTGTGACCCAGACTGAACCATGCAGGGTTCAAACACTGTCCACAGAACTGGTGTGTCCTAGATGACCCCATGCAGGGTTTAACCCTGTCCATGGAGTCAGAGTGACCCAGAGTGACCCCATGCAGGGTTCTAACCCTGTCCACTGAGCCAGAGTGACCGAGACTGACCTCATGCAGGATTCTAACCATAACCAGAGATCCTGTGTGACCCAGACTGACCTATGCAGGATTCTAACCTGTCCATGGAGCCAGAGTGATGCAGACTGACCCCATGCAGGCCTCTAACCCTGTCCTTGGCGCAAGTGTGATCCAGAGGGACCCCATGCAGGATAGTAACCCTGTCCACAGTGCCAGTGTGATCAAGGCTGACCCCATGCAGGCCTCTACCCTGTCCACGGAGCCACTGTGACCCAGACTGAACCATGCAGGGTTCAAACACTGTCCACAGAACTGGTGTGTCCTAGATGACCCCATGCAGGGTTTAACCCTGTCCATGGAGTCAGAGTGACCCAGAGTGACCCCATGCAGGGTTCTAACCCTGTCCACTGAGCCAGAGTGACCGAGACTGACCTCATGCAGGATTCTAACCATAACCAGAGATCCTGTGTGACCCAGACTGACCTATGCAGGATTCTAACCTGTCCATGGAGCCAGAGTGATGCAGACTGACCCCATGCAGGCCTCTAACCCTGTCCTTGGCGCAAGTGTGATCCAGACGGACCCCATGCAGGATTGTAACCCTGTCCACAGAGCTAGTGTGACCGAGGGTGACCCCATGCAGGCCTCTTACCCTGTCCACAGAGTCAGTGTGACCGAGGCTGACTCCATGCAGGCCTCTAACCCTGTCCAGAACCAGTGTGACCCAGACTGACCTCATTCAGGGTTCTAACCCTGTCCACAGATCCAGTGTGACCCAGACTGTCCCCTAAAGGATTCTAACACTATCCAAAGAGCCAGTGTCCCAGGCTGACCCCATGCAGGCCTCTAATCCTGTCCAGAGCGAGTGTGACTCACTGACCCCATGCAGGATTCTAACCCTGTCCACAATACAGTGTGACCCACACTGACCACATGCAGGATTCTAAGACTGTCCATGGAGCCAGTGTGATCCCGACTGACCCCATGCAGGATTCTAACCCTCTTGAAAGAGCCAGTGTGACCCTATTCAGGATTTTAACCCTGTCCACGGAGCCAGACAACCCAGACTGACCCCATGCAGGATTCTAACCCTGTCCACGATCCAGTGTGACCCAGACTGACCCCATGCAGGATTCTAAGACTGTCCACGGGGCCTGTCAGACCCAGACTGACCCCATGCAGGGTTCTAAACCTGTCCACAGAGCCAGTGTGACCCAGACTGACCCCATGCAGGCTTCTAACCCTGTCCATGTTGACAGTTTGACGCAGACTTTCCCCATGCAGGATTCTAGCCCTGTCCATGGAGCCAGAGTGACCCAGACTGACCCCATGCAGGATTCTAACCCTGTCCACAGAGCCAAGGTGACCCAAAATGACCCCATACAGGGTTCTAACCCTGTCCATGGAGCAAGAGTGACCCAGATTGACCCCATGCAGGGTTCTAACCCAGTCCACAGATTCAGTGTGACACAGATTGACCCCATGCAGGATTCTAAGCCTGTCCACAGAGCCAGTGTGACCCAGAATGACTCCATGCAGTATTCTAAACCTGTCCACCAGGGAGCCAGAGTGACCCAAACTGACCCCATGCATGATTCTAACCCAGTCCACTGAGCCAGAGTGACCCAGACTGACCTCATGCAGGGTTCTAACACTGTCCACAGATCCAGTATTATCCCGACTGGCCCCATGCAGGATTCTAAGCCTGTTCACAGAGCCTGTGTGACCCAGACTGACCCCATGCAGAATTCTAACCCGGTCCACAGGGTTGGTCAGGCCCAGACTATCCCCATGCAGGCCTCTAACCCGGTGCACAGAGCCAGTATGACCCAGACTGACCACATTCCGGCTTCTAACCCTGTCCACAGAGCCAGTGTGACCCGGACTGACCAGACACAGGCCTCTAACCCTGTTCACAGAGCCACTGTGACACAGACTGACCCTATGCAGGCATCTAACCCTGTCCACGGAGCCAGTGTGACCCAGACTGAACCCATGCCGAGTTCTAACGCTGTCCACAGAACCAGTGTGTCCCAGATTGACCCCATGCAGGGTTCATCCCCTGTCCACAGAGCCGGTGTGACCGAGACTGACCTCATGCAGGGTTCTAACCCTATCCACAGATCCAGTGTGACCCAGACTGACCTATGCAGGGTTCTAACCTGTCCATGGAGCCGTTGTGACCGAGACTGACCCCATGCAGGGTTCATTCCCTGTCCAAAGACCCAGTGTGACCCAGACTTACCACATATAGGGTTCTAACCCTTTCCATGGAGCCAGAGTGACCCAGACTGACCCCATGCAGGGTTCTAACTCTGTCCACAATCCAGTGTGACCCAGAATGACCCCATGCAGGATTCTAACCCGGTCCACAGAGCCAGAGTGACCCAGAATGACCTCATGAAGGCCTCTACCCTGTCCACAGAGCCAGTGTGACCTACTGACTCCATGAAGGATTCAAACCTTGTCCACTGAGCCAGGGTGAGCCAGACTACCCCATGCAGTATTCTAAAACTGTCCATAGAGCCAGTGTGTCCTAGACTGACACCATACAGGATTCTAACCTTGGCCACAGAACCAGATTGACCCAGTCTGACCCGATGCAGAGTTCTAACCCGGTCCACAGAGCCAGTGTAATCCAGACTGACCCCATTCAGGCCTCTAACCCTGTCCACAGAGTCATCGTGACACAGACAGACCCCATGCAGGATTCTAACCCTGTCCACAGAGTCGGTGTGACCCAGACTGACCCCATGCAGGTCTCTAATCCTGTCCTTGCAGCCTGTGTGAGCCAGACTGACCCCATGCAGGGTTCGAACCCTGTCCACAGAGCCAGTGTGACCCAGGCTGACCCATTCAGGATTCTAACATGTCCACGAAGCCATAGTGACGCAGACTGACCCCATGCAGGCCTCTAACCTTGTCCTTGGAGCTAGTGTTACCCAGAGGGACCCCATGCAGGATTGTAACCCTGTCCACAGAGCCAGTGTGACTGAGGCTGACCCCATGCAGGCCTCTACCCCATCCACAGATCCAGTGTGACCCAGACTGACCCATTCAGGATTCTAACACTGTCCAAAGAGCCCTGTGACCGAGGCTGACCCCATGCAGGCCTCTAACCATGTCCAGAGCGAGTGTGAATCAGACTGACCCCATGCAGGATTCTTACCCTGTCCACAGAGCCAATGTGACCCAGACTGACCTCATGCAGTGTTCTAACCCTGTCCACGGAGCCAGAGTGACCCAGACTGACCCCATGCAGGGTTCTAACCCGGTTCACAGAGCCAGTGTGACCCAGACTGACCCATTCAGGATTCTAACACTGTCCAAAGAGCCGTGTGACCAAGGCTGGCCCCATGCAGGCCTCTAACCCTGTCCACAGATACAGTGTGACACAGAATGACCCCATGCACTATTCTAACCCTGTTCACTGAGCCAGTGTGACCCAGACTGACCCCATGAAGGCCTGTAACCTTGTCCATAGAGCCAGTGTGACCCAGACTGACCCCATGCACTATTCTAACCCTGTCCACTGAGCCAGTGTGACCCAGACTGACCCCATGAAGGCCTGTAACCTTGTCCATAGAGCCAGTGTGACCCAGACTGACCCCATGCACTATTCTAACCCTGTCCACTGAGCCAGTGTGACCCAGACTGACTCCATGCAGGGTTCTAAGCCTGTCCATGGAGCCAGAGTGACCCAGACTGACCCCATGCAGGATTCTAAACCTGTCCACAGAGACAGTGTGACCCAGACTGACCCCATAAAGGCCTCTGACCTTGTCCACAGAGCCAGTGTGACCCAGACTGACCCCTTGCACTATTCTAACCCTGTCCACTGAGCCAGTGTGACACAGACTGACTCCATGCAGGAGTCTAACCCTGTCAACGGAGCTATTGTGACCCACTGACCCCATGCAGTATTCTAAACCTTTCCACAGAGCTAGTGTGACCCAGACTGACCCCATGCAGGATTCTAACCCTGTCCACAGAGCCAGTGTGACCCAGACTGACCCCATGCAGGCCTCTAACCCTGTCCACAGAGCCAGTGTGACACAGACTGACCCCATGCAGGATTCTAACGCGGTCCACAGATCCAGCGTGACACAGAATGACCCCATGCAGGGTTCTAACGCTGTCCACAGAGCCAGTGTGATCCTGACAGATCCCATGCAGGATTCTAATCCTGTCCATGATCCAATGTGACCCAGACTGACCCTATGCAGGGTTCTAACACTGTCCACAGGGTCTGTCAGACCCAGACTAACCCCATGCAGGATTCTAACCCTGTCTACAGGGTCTGTAAGACCTAGACTGACCACATGCAGGCCTCTATCCCTGTCCACAGAGCCAGTGTGACCCAGATTGACCCCATGCAGTGTTCTAAACCTGTCCACAGAGCCGTTGTGACCGAGACTGACCCCATGCAGGGTTCATTCCCTGTCCAAAGACCCAGTGTGACCCAGACTTACCACATATAGGGTTCTAACCCTTTCCATGGAGCCAGAGTGACCCAGACTGACCCCATGCAGGGTTCTAACTCTGTCCACAATCCAGTGTGACCCAGAATGACCCCATGCAGGATTCTAACCCGGTCCACAGAGCCAGAGTGACCCAGAATGACCTCATGAAGGCCTCTACCCTGTCCACAGAGCCAGTGTGACCTACTGACTCCATGAAGGATTCAAACCTTGTCCACTGAGCCAGGGTGAGCCAGACTACCCCATGCAGTATTCTAAAACTGTCCATAGAGCCAGTGTGTCCTAGACTGACACCATACAGGATTCTAACCTTGGCCACAGAACCAGATTGACCCAGTCTGACCCGATGCAGAGTTCTAACCCGGTCCACAGAGCCAGTGTAATCCAGACTGACCCCATTCAGGCCTCTAACCCTGTCCACAGAGTCATCGTGACACAGACAGACCCCATGCAGGATTCTAACCCTGTCCACAGAGTCGGTGTGACCCAGACTGACCCCATGCAGGTCTCTAATCCTGTCCTTGCAGCCTGTGTGAGCCAGACTGACCACATGCAGGGTTCTAACCCTGTCCACAGAGCCAGTGTGACCCAGAATGACTCCATGCAGTATTCTAAACCTGTCCACCAGGGAGCCAGAGTGACCCAAACTGACCCCATGCATGATTCTAACCCAGTCCACTGAGCCAGAGTGACCCAGACTGACCTCATGCAGGGTTCTAACACTGTCCACAGATCCAGTATTATCCCGACTGGCCCCATGCAGGATTCTAAGCCTGTTCACAGAGCCTGTGTGACCCAGACTGACCCCATGCAGAATTCTAACCCGGTCCACAGGGTTGGTCAGGCCCAGACTATCCCCATGCAGGCCTCTAACCCGGTGCACAGAGCCAGTATGACCCAGACTGACCACATTCCGGCTTCTAACCCTGTCCACAGAGCCAGTGTGACCCGGACTGACCAGACACAGGCCTCTAACCCTGTTCACAGAGCCACTGTGACACAGACTGACCCTATGCAGGCATCTAACCCTGTCCACGGAGCCAGTGTGACCCAGACTGAACCCATGCCGAGTTCTAACGCTGTCCACAGAACCAGTGTGTCCCAGATTGACCCCATGCAGGGTTCATCCCCTGTCCACAGAGCCGGTGTGACCGAGACTGACCTCATGCAGGGTTCTAACCCTATCCACAGATCCAGTGTGACCCAGACTGACCTATGCAGGGTTCTAACCTGTCCATGGAGCCAGAGTGATGCAGACTGACCCCATGCAGGCCTCTAACCCTGTCCTTGGAGCTAGTGTGACCCAGATGGACCCCATGCAGGATTGTAACCCTGTCCACAGAGCTAGTGTGTCCGTTGGTTACCCCATGCAGGTCTTTAACCCTGTCCACTGAATCGGTGTGACCGAGGCTGACTCCATGCAGTCCTCTAACCCTGTCCAGAGCGAGTGTGACTCAGACTGACCCCATGCAGGGTTCGAACCCTGTCCACAGAGCCAGTGTGACCCAGGCTGACCCATTCAGGATTCTAACATGTCCACGAAGCCATAGTGACGCAGACTGACCCCATGCAGGCCTCTAACCTTGTCCTTGGAGCTAGTGTTACCCAGAGGGACCCCATGCAGGATTGTAACCCTGTCCACAGAGCCAGTGTGACTGAGGCTGACCCCATGCAGGCCTCTACCCCATCCACAGATCCAGTGTGACCCAGACTGACCCATTCAGGATTCTAACACTGTCCAAAGAGCCCTGTGACCGAGGCTGACCCCATGCAGGCCTCTAACCATGTCCAGAGCGAGTGTGAATCAGACTGACCCCATGCAGGATTCTTACCCTGTCCACAGAGCCAATGTGACCCAGACTGACCTCATGCAGTGTTCTAACCCTGTCCACGGAGCCAGAGTGACCCAGACTGACCCCATGCAGGGTTCTAACCCGGTTCACAGAGCCAGTGTGACCCAGACTGACCCATTCAGGATTCTAACACTGTCCAAAGAGCCGTGTGACCAAGGCTGGCCCCATGCAGGCCTCTAACCCTGTCCACAGATACAGTGTGACACAGAATGACCCCATGAAGGATTCTAACCCTGTCCACTGAGCCAGTGTGACCCAGACTGACCCCATGAAGGCCTGTAACCTTGTCCATAGAGCCAGTGTGACCCAGACTGACCCCATGCACTATTCTAACCCTGTTCACTGAGCCAGTGTGACCCAGACTGACCCCATGAAGGCCTGTAACCTTGTCCATAGAGCCAGTGTGACCCAGACTGACCCCATGCACTATTCTAACCCTGTTCACTGAGCCAGTGTGACCCAGACTGACCCCATGAAGGCCTGTAACCTTGTCCATAGAGCCAGTGTGACCCAGACTGACCCCATGCACTATTCTAACCCTGTCCACTGAGCCAGTGTGACCCAGACTGACTCCATGCAGGGTTCTAAGCCTGTCCATGGAGCCAGAGTGACCCAGACTGACCCCATGCAGGATTCTAAACCTGTCCACAGAGACAGTGTGACCCAGACTGACCCCATAAAGGCCTCTGACCTTGTCCACAGAGCCAGTGTGACCCAGACTGACCCCTTGCACTATTCTAACCCTGTCCACTGAGCCAGTGTGACACAGACTGACTCCATGCAGGAGTCTAACCCTGTCAACGGAGCTATTGTGACCCACTGACCCCATGCAGTATTCTAAACCTTTCCACAGAGCTAGTGTGACCCAGACTGACCCCATGCAGGATTCTAACCCTGTCCACAGAGCCAGTGTGACCCAGACTGACCCCATGCAGGCCTCTAACCCTGTCCACAGAGCCAGTGTGACACAGACTGACCCCATGCAGGATTCTAACGCGGTCCACAGATCCAGCGTGACACAGAATGACCCCATGCAGGGTTCTAACGCTGTCCACAGAGCCAGTGTGATCCTGACAGATCCCATGCAGGATTCTAATCCTGTCCATGATCCAATGTGACCCAGACTGACCCTATGCAGGGTTCTAACACTGTCCACAGGGTCTGTCAGACCCAGACTAACCCCATGCAGGATTCTAACCCTGTCTACAGGGTCTGTAAGACCTAGACTGACCACATGCAGGCCTCTATCCCTGTCCACAGAGCCAGTGTGACCCAGATTGACCCCATGCAGTGTTCTAAACCTGTCCACAGAGCCGTTGTGACCGAGACTGACCCCATGCAGGGTTCATTCCCTGTCCAAAGACCCAGTGTGACCCAGACTTACCACATATAGGGTTCTAACCCTTTCCATGGAGCCAGAGTGACCCAGACTGACCCCATGCAGGGTTCTAACTCTGTCCACAATCCAGTGTGACCCAGAATGACCCCATGCAGGATTCTAACCCGGTCCACAGAGCCAGAGTGACCCAGAATGACCTCATGAAGGCCTCTACCCTGTCCACAGAGCCAGTGTGACCTACTGACTCCATGAAGGATTCAAACCTTGTCCACTGAGCCAGGGTGAGCCAGACTACCCCATGCAGTATTCTAAAACTGTCCATAGAGCCAGTGTGTCCTAGACTGACACCATACAGGATTCTAACCTTGGCCACAGAACCAGATTGACCCAGTCTGACCCGATGCAGAGTTCTAACCCGGTCCACAGAGCCAGTGTAATCCAGACTGACCCCATTCAGGCCTCTAACCCTGTCCACAGAGTCATCGTGACACAGACAGACCCCATGCAGGATTCTAACCCTGTCCACAGAGTCGGTGTGACCCAGACTGACCCCATGCAGGTCTCTAATCCTGTCCTTGCAGCCTGTGTGAGCCAGACTGACCCCATGCAGGGTTCGAACCCTGTCCACAGAGCCAGTGTGACCCAGGCTGACCCATTCAGGATTCTAACATGTCCACGAAGCCATAGTGACGCAGACTGACCCCATGCAGGCCTCTAACCTTGTCCTTGGAGCTAGTGTTACCCAGAGGGACCCCATGCAGGATTGTAACCCTGTCCACAGAGCCAGTGTGACTGAGGCTGACCCCATGCAGGCCTCTACCCCATCCACAGATCCAGTGTGACCCAGACTGACCCATTCAGGATTCTAACACTGTCCAAAGAGCCCTGTGACCGAGGCTGACCCCATGCAGGCCTCTAACCATGTCCAGAGCGAGTGTGAATCAGACTGACCCCATGCAGGATTCTTACCCTGTCCACAGAGCCAATGTGACCCAGACTGACCTCATGCAGTGTTCTAACCCTGTCCACGGATCCAGAGTGACCCAGACTGACCCCATGCAGGGTTCTAACCCGGTTCACAGAGCCAGTGTGACCCAGACTGACCCATTCAGGATTCTAACACTGTCCAAAGAGCCGTGTGACCAAGGCTGGCCCCATGCAGGCCTCTAACCCTGTCCACAGATACAGTGTGACACAGAATGACCCCATGAAGGATTCTAACCCTGTCCACTGAGCCAGTGTGACCCAGACTGACCCCATGAAGGCCTGTAACCTTGTCCATAGAGCCAGTGTGACCCAGACTGACCCCATGCACTATTCTAACCCTGTCCACTGAGCCAGTGTGACCCAGACTGACCCCATGAAGGCCTGTAACCTTGTCCATAGAGCCAGTGTGACCCAGACTGACCCCATGCACTATTCTAACCCTGTCCACTGAGCCAGTGTGACCCAGACTGACTCCATGCAGGGTTCTAAGCCTGTCCATGGAGCCAGAGTGACCCAGACTGACCCCATGCAGGATTCTAAACCTGTCCACAGAGACAGTGTGACCCAGACTGACCCCATAAAGGCCTCTGACCTTGTCCACAGAGCCAGTGTGACCCAGACTGACCCCTTGCACTATTCTAACTCTGTCCACTGAGCCAGTGTGACACAGACTGACTCCATGCAGGAGTCTAACCCTGTCAACGGAGCTATTGTGACCCACTGACCCCATGCAGTATTCTAAACCTTTCCACAGAGCTAGTGTGACCCAGACTGACCCCATGCAGGATTCTAACCCTGTCCACAGAGCCAGTGTGACCCAGACTGACCCCATGCAGGCCTCTAACCCTGTCCACAGAGCCAGTGTGACACAGACTGACCCCATGCAGGATTCTAACGCGGTCCACAGATCCAGCGTGACACAGAATGACCCCATGCAGGGTTCTAACGCTGTCCACAGAGACAGTGTGACCCAGACTGACCCCATGCAGGGTTCATTCCCTGTCCACAGAGCCATTGTGACCCAGACTGACCCCATGCAGGACTCTAAACCTACCCATGGAGCCACTGTGACCGAGACTCATCCCATGCAGGGTTCAAACCCTGTCCACAGAGCTGACGTGTCCTAGACTGACCCCATGCAGGATTCTAACCCTTCCACAGAGCCAAAATGATCCAGACTTACCCCCCATGCACGGTTCTAACCCTGCCCACAGAGCCAGTGTGACCCAGGCTGACCCCCATGCACGGTTCTAAGCTTGTCCACATAGCCAGTGTGACACAGACTGACCCCATGCAGGCCTCTTACACTGTCCACAGAGCCAGTGTGACACAGACTGACCCCATGCAGGCCTCTTACACTGTCCACAGAGCCAGTGTGACTCAGACTGACTCCATGCAGGATTCTAACAAGGTCCACAGAGCCAGTGTGACCCAGACTGACCCCATGCAGTATTCTGACCCTGTGCACAGGGCCAGAGTAACCCAGACTTTCCCCATGCAGGATTCTATCCCTGTCCACAGGGTCTGTCAGAAGCAGACTGACCCCATGCAGGCCTCTAACCCTGTCTACATAGCCTGTGTGACCGAGACTGACCCCATGCAGGCCTCTAACCCTGTCCACAGATCCAGTGTGACACAGACTGACCTCGTGCAGGCCTCTAACCTGTCCATGGAGCCAGTGTGACCCAGACTGAATCCATGCAGGGTGCTAACGCTGTCCACAGATCCAGTGTGACACAGACTGACCCGCCATGCATGGTTCTAACCCTGTCCACATAGCCAGTGTGACACAGGTTTACTCCATGCAGGATTCTAACCCTGTCCATGGAGCCACAGTGACCCAGACTGAACCCATGCAGTGTTCTAACCCTGTCCACAGAGCCAAAGTGACCCAGACAGACCCCATTCAGGGTTCTAACCCGGTTCACAGAGGCAGTGTGACCCAGACTGACGCCATGCAGGGTTATAACCCTGTCCATGGAGCCAGAGTGACCCAGACTTACCCCATGCAGGATTCTAACCCTGTCCACGGGGGTATTGAGACCCAGACTGACCCCATGCAGTATTCTAAACCTGTTCACAGAGCCAGTGTGACCAAACTAACCCCATGCAGGATTCTAGATCTCCTGTTTCTCAAACAAGGAGGCCTTTGTATGGCTCTGGGTGAAACTTGCTGTTTCTATGCCAACCACTCAGGAATTATCAAAAATAGTTTAGCCTTAGTGAGAGAAAGATTGAGTGAGTGAGAAGACAGAAGGAACCAGGAAGGTTGGTTCCAACAAATGTTTAACTGGTCTCGACTCACCGCCTTAATCTCCAGCCTAGCAGGCCCACTGCTTCTGCTTTTAATTAGTTTAATCTGCAGACCGCTAACTGATAAATTGGTGCAGTTTGTACAGGACCGATGCCAATCTGTTAATCTATTGGTGCTAAGTCGTACGAGTGACTGCACCTGGAAGATTCACAGGTGTAATGTGAATTCACAGGGAGGAATGTGATAGTTAGCCTAAGTGAAACCATTCTGTAGCAGCATCCATTTTGTAACCAAACTGGAAATTCCCTGAAGCCTCCCCTGCCCGTCATTTATCAGGGATTTCAGCTGTGATAAGGTTCCGGAAGCAGAGTGGCCCACCCTGATCCCGGAAAAATCCCAAGAATGTTCAAGCTAATCGCAAGTTCTGCTTCTGTTCCTGACTGCTTGCACAGCTGCAAAGCCCCGGTGTTTACCCCGCCCCATAAAAATCTAAGTCTGTAAGCAAATGGGGCCATTCTCTGCTCAGAGAACTGGTCCCTGCGCAGGTCTCCTCTTTCTTTCCTATCCCTTTCCCGTAAACTGTTTTGCTTTACCAGAATCTGAGTTGTTCTTGTCCGGTTCATGCACAACAGCACCAGGGCCCGCTCGCTCCACCGTGCTGAGTGCCGGGTCCAGCGGCAGGTGTTTCTGCACCCGCAGGGCTCCTCCCGCTCAGGGAGCAGGTTCTGGGTGGGGCTCACACTTACCCGCTCACCCACCACATTCCCTAACCCTAACCCCCACTACCACCACGTTCCAGCACCCTGCTTTTGAAGTTGGAACTTGCTCCCGAAAGACCCCAGCAAGGTCGAAGTCACTGTGGTATCTGTGAACCAATAACCAACCTGCTCACAGGGTTCGTCAAATCTACAGCAATCCCATGCATGCCTCTAACCCTGTCCACAGGGTCAGACCCAGACTGATCCCATGCAGGATTCTAACCCTGTGCACAGCGTCTGTCAGACCCAGACTGATCCCATGCAGGGTTCTAACCCTGTCCACAGAGCCAGAGTAACCCAGACTGACCAGATGCAGGCCTCTAACCCTGTCCACAGGGCCAGTGTGATCCAGATTAACCCCATGCAGGCCTCTAACCTTGTCCACAGAGCCAGTGTGACCCAGAATGACCCATGCAGGATTCTAACCCTGTCCAGAGCCAGTTTGACCCAAACTGACCCAATGCAGGTCTCTAACCATGTCCATTGAGTTAGAGTGACCCAGGCAGGGTTCTAACCCTGTCAACAGAGCCGGTGTGACCCAGACTTACCCCATGCAGTCCTCTAACCTTGTCCACAGAGCCAGTGTGGCCCAGACTGACTCCATGCAGAATTCTAACTCTGTCCACAGAGCCAGTGTGACCTAGACTGGCCCCATGCAAACCTCTAACCCTGCCCATGGGGCTAGTCCCACACAGACTGATCCTATACAGGGCTTCTAAACCTGTCACTCTTCACAGAAGCATCTTCCTCTGGAGAAAAGGCTGGTGGGTTTGAACGGCTGCCCCTGTAGTAGGCAGCCCTGCGCTGACCTCACACCAACACCAGGGACCCTCCTGAAATGGACACAGGAACAAAACCCCCATGGCCAGCGAGTCCGTTACAACTGTGACCCTGAGGGTCAGAGTAGAACCGCCCTGTGAGTTCCCGAGACTGTCAGTCTTCACGGGAGCAGACGGCACAGCTCCTTCAGAGATGCTGGTGACTTGAAGCACTGACATGGTGATGAGGGGTCCACAGCGACCCGCTGTACCCACTGGCTACTGAGGAGTTTCGTGGTAGTTGACGGGCGTGGAGGCCTCCTGGTGCCACAGGCAGCCCATGTACCTGGTGTGGCAAATGCTGTCACGGGGGAGGCCGGCCCAGCCCAGGGTGACATCACCCCACCGACAGGCCCCCAGCCTGCACTGTCCCGGGCCAGGTCAATCAGCTGGCTGAGGCCCACGGGATGGTCAGGGGCTGATGTGTGCACGTAGTGGCCAGCCTTGCTTCCCAGTCCGTCTCAGTCGTGACACCCCACCGAAGCAGGGGCACATGACTGACGGGTGGACAGAGACTGCTTGTGAGGTGCCCTGTCAGGGAATGGTTCCCACGGGCGCTTCAGGAAGCGGATGGTCCTAGCACTAACCCACCAAGGCCTGAGGAAGCACCACGGTGGGGATGACCCATCCTGACCACTGACCACAGTCGCTGTGGACCACGGGTCACTCCTCACCAGGCTGTGTGCCCACGTCTCCTCCTCATCACTGTCTGTTCCTCCTCATCACTGTCTGTGTGCCCATGTCCTCTCATCACAGTCTGTGTCCACGTCCCCTCTTCAGTCTGTGCCCACATCACTTCATCAGTCTGTGTGCCCACATCCTCTCATCAGTCTGTGCACCCATGCCGATGCCCCTGATCAGTCTGTGCGCCCACGTCCCCTCATCACAAGTCTCTTTGCCCACGTCCCCTCATAACAGTCTGTGTGCCCACATCACCTCATCACCAGTCTGTGTGCTCATATCCCTTCATTATCACAGTCTGTGTGCCCAGGTCCTCTCCTCACCACTGTGTGTCCACATCCCCTCTTCATCACAGTCTGTGTGCCCACGTCACCTCGAGATCACAGTCTGTGTGCTCACATCACCTCCTCATTACCGTCTGTGTACCCACATTCCCTCATCACAGTCTGTGTGCCCATGTTGGCCCCTCAGTCTTTATTCCCCCACATCAACCCCCACCACCTGGGCAGCCCTCCTCATGCCCTAGTTTCTCACTACAGTTTGTGTACCCCATGACAGTGACCATGGGGAGCTCGCGGCCCTGCAGCTGCTGGCGCAGCAGTCTCCGTTTGGTGACAAGGTTCTGCAGCGCCTCCTTGATCTGTGCCTCCGTGTCCTTCAGCAGATGCTGCTGCACTTGCAGGAACATCTCCCCTGCAGCGCCCGGCGGAGGGTGGGGTGAGCGTGGCATCTGTGCCTGTGTGCATGACGTAATCCCGGGGTGGGGATGAGAATGGGACCCTGAGTCTGCATGAGCCGAAAACATGGAACCTATGGACGATGTCATCCCAGGGCGGGGGTGGGGGGAACCATCCAGGGCATGTCCTGTGCCACCAAGTTCACATCACAACAGTGTCCTGAGCTCACCCTGGAGCAGGGGTGCCCATATCCTACAGGAGTGGTGTCCTTCTAACAGAGGAGGTGGGACACAGAGGGGAGATGGCCACATAGAGACGAAGGCACAGGTTGGAGAGATGCGGACACAAGCTCAGGAATGTCCAGGGCCCCCAGGAGCTGGGAGAGACCACGAGGAAGGACCCTCCCCTGGAAGCCTTCTGAGGGAGCCCAGCCCTGCCCACACATGGACCTCAGACTCCGGGTCAACAGATCTGGAAAACAATGTTATTACCTCAAGCCTTGGATTTCTGTCCCCTTGCTGTGGCCCTCTGGACACACGAGTCCTGAGGTGTGAACATGCCACAGGAACCCCGAGTGGCACACCCACCCTCCTAGGCGTCTCGCAAGGTCCCCCTGCCAGACTCCCAAAGGGCAGGCCATGAGCACACACACCTGAGGCCATGATATAGTGAGAGCCCCCACCCTGTCGGTCTAGGGGGGATTGGTCCTCCTTCGGGTTGGACGTGGTGCAGAAACAGGAGGGCACGTTGGCTGCAGAAGTGGGTCATCCCCTCCCCGCCCGTCACATGCTATCTTCGTGTTCCCCCTGCTGACACTGTATACGATGGCATCTGCTTGGCAGCCTTCTAGAGGTGCACCACAGACGAGGACACCAGGCCCGGAATCTGCCACCAGCACCCACAGGGTGCTCAGCAATGAGGGTCAGCGGTCCACCCTAGGGCTTACTGCTGCCCCACACTGTTTTCTGCTGTCCATGATACACCACTGCCCCACTGTCCATGACTCATCACAGCCACACTGTCCTCTAGTGTCCATGATCCTCTGTTGTCTGTGCTGTGTCAGGATGGGAGGTGACAAAGGCTGCCAGCATCCACCTGAGCAGAGGGATCTCAGAGTCTTTGGGAAACTAACACTGAGGGACATGTGGCGAGCACTATATTCCCTAATTTTTAACAGAGGGAATCTGGAAAGCTAGCCTTCCCTGGTAGGAAAGCCTTCACCTTGGTGAGTCAGAGCTAAGTCCAAGTGCACCATCCTGCTGTAAATATCGTTCCCAGCGATTCCCCCTGACTAGCTGGAGCCTGGGGCGGGGCTGGGCGTCTATGAGTCTCGCGAGAGAGCCAGAGCCCACCGTGGAGGGCAGCCCGGAGGGTCATAATTCACTTCTGCCGCCCCCGGGGGCGGGGCTTCTGCTGAGTCTCCATTGGCCGCACCCAGTCACGTGTTCTCTGAAGCTGAAGCCCAGCCAGGCGGCCCTGATCTAGACGTGGGGACTCGGTCGATGCCGTCTTCCCTAGGAGCCCAGCTTGGGGTTCTCGACTGGGGGGCATCTCAGGATTCCTGGCGGGGCAGCAGTTGAGTGCTCACCCGCTGACTCACAGTCATTTGTTCAAGCCCGCCAACAGTACCACCGAAGCAAGACCAGGTGATCACCGGCCTTAAAGGTGATACTCTGTGGGGTCACGTGGGGTCTCTGTGAGTGGGAAGGGACTCGAGGGCACCTGACCACAAAACGAGCTGTGGCCCCACCCTGGTCCCTCCTAGTGCCCTAGTGGCACCGTGGTTAAGCGCTGTAAACGGAAAAACCAGCGGCTTGAAGCCAAGGTGGGAGAAAAGACAGGCAGTCTGTTCTCATCAAGATCCTCCAGCCGGTTCGCCGCAGAGCAACCTGATGTACAAAAGCACAAAACACGGCGGGGCTGCACTATCCTCACCAGCGCTAAGTTTGAGTCCATGGCTGCAGCCGCCTGTCTGCCCATCTGCTTGAGGGCCTTCCTCCTTTTCCCTGCCCCTCCACTTTACCAAGCAGGATGTCCTTCTCTAGGGGCTGGTCTCTCCCCACAGCATGTCCAAAGTACGCGAGACCAAGTCTCGCCATCCGATTGGAAGCCTAGGCCACATCGTGAGGCAGTTCTCTGTAACAGGGGCCACTGAGTCGGAATGAACTTGGACTATCAGCCAGCCTCAAAAACCCATCCTCCCTTCAGGACGCCTGGGAGCCCCGAAGTGGGAGATCTGAGGGCAGCTCAGGAAGAGCTTCCTGCCACTGGTGCATAGTGTGGAGTCAGCTTTCCCTTTCATGAGTGCCCTAGCCCCGCTTCGAACTCGGCCCCCACAGAATAACTATGTTCCCTTCAAACTCGCTTCTCTATTTGCATTAGGCCAGGTGGACTAGAGAAACAAGTCCAGTGACACTCATATGTGTGAGAGTTTTATATCAAGAACTAATTATGCATCAATAAAACATCCCAGCCCAGATCAAGTCCATAAGTCCAATACTAGTAAATAATTAGCTCTTCAGACTCATGTAGCCACATGTAATGATGCCGAATGCAAGAAGATCACAGGTCAGCCAGTGTAGAATTTTGTGGACCCAATAGCCGTGGACACATCTCCAGGGCTCCCGGAGGTCTTCTGGCTCATCAACAAGAAGGTGGAGGCAGAGATAGAGGGGAAGTTCCCGGGACCCTTCCTATGAGGAGGCCACACCCACAAGGAAGCACCTTCAGGCTGAGATTTGATTGACAGGTAGACTCCACCCCTATCTTTCAAGTTCACAAGGAATTCTGTAACGCCCACACCACTCACCAGAATAAAGGCTCATTTGTTTACGCTAATACATAAATAACCGTTTATATTAATGCACAGCACTAATCCTGGAGAACAGAGATGTGTAGGGCCTGGCTGATGTGACTGTCATATGGGGATAAGGGGCTGAAGGTTCAAACATACGCCCTCCCGTCCCACCCTCCTCTCGCTGCGCAGGCCCTCTTCCTTTGTGAAGAGAGGTGATGGATGGATGGATGGATGGATGGATGGATGGATGGATGGATGGATGGATGAATGGATGAGAGAGAGAGAAACTTCGCGCAGTAGTGCCTTCTCTAGGCTCTCAGAGTGACAGAGCAGGAGGGAGCTGTAGTCGTCCCACCTCGCCATAGCGCATGCGCACGTGGCCTAAGGGTGGACCACACGGGACTCCCGGTGGTTCCCCCTAGTCGACCAGGAGTGGGACAAGATCTCTTCTCCGCGGCTGCTGGTCTACCCACGTCTCTCTCTCTGGGTGCGGCCAGGGGTTCCCCGGGCGAGGCCGGCGGGCGGGTGGGAGGGGGGGGTGACACTCCTCCACTCTTTCCTTCTCTTCTCTCCTCCTTTCCCAGAGCTCCTCTCCACCGCCCTGGTCTACCCAGGCCGACCCAAGGACAGTGAGACAGGCGCGCCCGCGCGACTCTTAGTCCGCCTGGAGGGAGAGACAGGATGTGCCGGCAGACACCCGCGCCTCCGCCGCGCGCCCCTCGCCTGGCGGACAGAGGGGACACCCAGGGCGCACACCACGGAGTGCAGACAGAGGGCCCTCACAGGGCCAACTCTGCCAGGGACACACACCGGCCAAGGACGCACACCGGGCCACCTCCCCTCTCCTCGCCATTGCGCCCTGTTGCTCAGAACGCCTGACCGGGGCACGCGAGCAAGCGAGTGACACAAACCTTGAGTCAAGGGCTGAATTTCACAATGAGATCACAGCCATGGATTGTGGAGAGGGGCTCAGCTTGAATCACTTCCATGAAACAGTTAGGAGCCTGCAAATCCTTCCTCTTGCAAAGGCTGCTCAGTCCAAGGTTAAGGAAGCAGACAGCAGAGTCTTCCAGAGAGCGATGCACTTGGTCCAGCCGGAGGCAGCAGGCAGCCAGCTGGATCCCCCACGCTTAGCCAGATCACGGAATCCGACCGTCCCATGCTCAAGCGACCCTACCATTACACCAGCAGCATGGCAATGCACACTTGAAAGGGGAAAAAAAACAAACCTAAAGCTTTAGCGGCAGGATCCATGGGTCGGGCGCCCCCACACACAAGTCGTAGACATTAGCTCACAATTGGAGACAGAGAGCTAGCTAAGGCAGTCACACACACACACACACACACACACACACTCACACACACGGTGGGGTGACACTGCCAGAGAGTGAGAGAGTGAGAGAGCCTGGGCTTACAGAGTCATTTATCTCTCTTCCCACCGGATCAAAACCATGACCTTATTACACCCCAACTGTTCTTATAGGCCAGGTTGAACAGTAAGCCGATCACACCACCCAACATAGCACGCTCGCCCCTCCCCCCCTCTGAGTTCCCCTCTCTCTCCCTTTCCTATAGTGAAAGGAAAACATCTTTGTCACCTGAGGACTAACACCCCCCCCTCTTGTGGACCTCTCAATTAAAATGAGAGCAAACAGCAAGTCACATCCACCCCCCTGTTGCACATAAGGGCTTCACCCCAACCGCTCTGCCTTGGGAACCTAATGAAAACGCCCCGCCGGGGGTGGGGTGGGGAACTTCCCCAGGGCCACCTCGAGGTAATACAGACCTTGTTAATAGGCTCCGCTGAACTTTTCCCCTGGCCTGTGTCCTCAGAATGTACTGACTGTGTTGGCCAGGCGTCTTTTTCATCATGCACCCCCCCACCCCATCCCCCATCATAACACCCTTCCCAGTTCTCCACTGTCCCAAGAATGTTCCTCCCAGTGGGGGCGGGGGGGGGGGCGGGAAGGCCAGCCCCCTACAAGGAATCGTGGGTTCAATAGGCGAAATCTTACCGCTAAGACAGATAGAGATGGAAGTCCTATATAGAATGAGAGATGGAAATAACGGAGGCAGACACATTTCAGGGGTAGCTTGCTCACCTCAGCTGCACTTGGTGGTCCTCGTGGACAGAGCTTGAGGGAGGACTTTGCTCACCACCCACCGCACACATCACAGGAAGGAAGGGACTGTAAAGTAGGGACGCACAACATAACACTAGGCAGAAGCATGGCAAGAAGGGGACCGGCTAGGGATGTACGAGTGCAATAGGAAAGGGAGGAACCAGAGTGACAGGGCAGAGACCCTAGAATCAACTGGGCAGCCTAACCTTGCTCACTCTCAAGTAGGCTGGACCTCTACCACTGCCACCCCAGTTGGAAGGGAGCGGGCCCTACCTACCTACCTATGGTGGCATAAACAGTGGTGTCTGTCTGCTTACTCTAGACGGCTGACCACCCTGAGGGAGAATAACCCCGAACCTACCTTGGGTGAATGACCTTTCAGTGGGATATACCTGGGGGAGAGACAACTCTGTAGGAAGCTTGGCTTACTGCATTCCCCACCCACCCAGCTGACATACATTATTAATAGCGCCTCCTTGTCTTCTGCGGGGGTCTTCGTGGACATGGAAAAACACATCCCTCTCTCCCTCCCTACCACGAGGCGGCCCAGGCTATGGTCCTTACCCACCTTTAGAAAAGCAGACGCCTTAGAAGAATATGAGGGAGGGGCTGCTGTGTTTGAGAAATGGCCACTTGAACTCTGAACTAGAACTAGAACTCTACAGTCAGGCTTAGAGTGCTCGCTCGCTCACTCAAACCAGTCATGACAGACCTCTTCAACCCCTTGCTCGAGGTAGCCTCTTGGGTCAGAAAGACCCACATCCTGCCCACGCCGGGAGGCAGGCAGCAGCGAGCATGTGAAGATAGATAGATGGATAGATAGATAGATAGATAGATAGATAGATAGATAGATAGATAGATAGATAATAGATAGAGATAAAGATTTAAACTATTTTTTAAAGAGAGAGTGCATGTGCTAGGGCAAGCCAGATTCTGCACCTCAGCCAGGCCCTCCTCCTCTGTGAAGAGAGCTGATGGGTGGATGGATGGATGGATGGATGGATGGATGGATGGATGGATGGATGGATGCATGCATGCATGGATGCATGGGGAAGAGAGACAGACTGACACAGACACAGAGGCAGAGAGCAGCGAGCATGCAAAAAGATTGATAGGTGGGCAAGCCGCATTCTGCACCTCAGCTAGGCCTTCTTCCTCTGTGAAGAGAGGTGATGATGGATGGATGGATGCATAGACAGACAGACAAACCCCACACAGGAGGGCCTTCCCCCCCCCCCCCTAGGGTCTCAGAGCCACACACTCAAAAGCCATAAAAACAAATACGGAGCCAAGAGTGAATCTGATGCAGGTGTCATGAGCAGCGTCACCAATAATTACTTAACGCTCTTAGACGTTTTGAATGCTCGGTTTATTCACTGCAAACACACATAGCACCATCCAAAAACAAATAACTCAAACTACTAAGGATGAAAGGATTGGAGCAAGCGTGATCATAAGTATGACCATAATAACAGCGCTCTGCACACGTATCATTCTAGCATCATAGTCCCAACAAGCATTGCCTTCATAGGTGTGTTCACCCCGGGTA